>NW_024533198.1:0-51456 GCF_016097555.1 Gigantopelta aegis
TCTGACCATACATTGATTTTACAACATTTACAAGGTTGCTATTTAATCCTATTTATAAATTTTTAGCCACAATGCCTTATGCTATGCCAGTGCCTGTATCAAATGCTTTACTAAAGTCAACGAAAACACAATAGAGTCTTTTCTTACTGCCAAGCAGAGCAAAAATAGCGTCAACTGTGCTAAAACCGGGCTTAAACCCAAACTGTGCATCAGATATAATATTGTAGGTTGAACTCACATTCAATGATCTATTGTTTAAAATTGTTGTGAACAATTTGATAAGTGACTCATGAGAGTGATACCTCTATAATTATTTACACCGTTTGAATCACCCATTTTAAACACAGGAATAATTGTGCCATTGCACCAATTTTCTGGAAAGATGCCAGAGTTTAAAATAACTTTAAAAAGTTTACATAGTATATATAGGTAGCATTATATGTAGCCGCAGATGTAAACTTAAGACGTTTTTGTTTTGTTGTTTAAATGGGGCCCCTGATCTCTGGAAAACAATAGTTTATGTTTGATCAAATGCACAAACACTCACTATGTATAACTAGTTCATATATCGGGTCTAAAGCTATATATTTTAGTGACTATTTACACCAAAATTAATAAATGAATGTTTAACGACACCCCAGCACAAACAATATATCGGCTATTGGGTGTCAAACTATGATAATGGGGGGAAACTATTTACACCAGTACACTTACAACTCCAACTTTTGTTATACTTTTAAGTATGCATTTTTTTAGTTTGGTGTTCTGACATCTTGGAAACACAATTTAATAATAAATGAAAGAACTATAACATAATATATAAAAAATAATAATTGTAGACACGATTATAATTACTAAAATCAAGCTGACCTTTGTATTTGCTGTTATGTTATTTTTCTTCAAATTTACACGTTTAGTTGAATATTCTTGTCTGCATATTTTGTTCATACGTCAGTTGTTTTTTAACTTGCCAGTAGAGGCTTCTGGCATTAATGTCTCTTACTCAGATTCTCGCATTTTTGCATGCATTTTCAAACTGGTGCTTGAAGCAAATGAGAACCCCCTGCGTATATTACAATGTACACGTCAAAATACATTTGTCAGTCGAACAATGCACACATTTCCGTTTTTAACGTAAAATAGCCAATAAGGACAAAAACAATTTGGAGCAAATATATATTCTTCTAGAAAATTAAAATTTAAGTAATATTTATGTAAATATATATATATTTTTAAAAATGCAAAACACCGTATTCGAACAACATGTTAAACATTGATGCAATACCGTGCACAACGTCATAATAATTCCCTTGTGAAAACACAGATATGAAAAAAGCACACAAATCGCACGCGGAATCGCGTTAGTGGAAAACGGGCCTTAGTTTGTGAAGAATGCCCGATAATAATTATACTAAGTTTCAGAACTAGCCAATCAAGTCTCTAGAAGAGAATAAACTTTTAAATGCTCAATGATAACTTTCTATTTAAATTTAATAAAAATTCACAAATTCAAAATTAGTTTGTGAAGATTGTGTCAGAAAATCATAGTACCAAATTTTTAAACTATCTTATATACTATATATATATATTTCTAGTAGTCTATGTAGATTCCCCTGGTAATACATACACTAAGTTTCAGAACCACACAATCAAAACTCTAGGAGAAGATATACCTTTAGCAATACATCGAACTATCGATATGTTGCGATAGTTAGTGCCTCAATAGTTAATTCAGCTATCGATAATTATCGCAATTGTTTGCTCAACTATCGATAGTATGCATAGTGAAATATGGTGTACGACAAAACGCATGATTTCACCATCTACTAGTAATATTACAACTAAGCACAAACACAGACACACATACAAACACAAATATACATACACACGCACGCACACGTATACATATCGGAAGACTGACGTAAATAGTTTTGCGAAATATTTATTCATATTACTGTTATCAATCGATTTAAGAATTCACAATACTATCATAATAGTATTTTAAAGGGACATTCCTGAGTTTGCTGCGATTTTTAAGATGTTATCGACTAACAGACTTTTTAACGATTGTAATCACATATCAAATATATCTTTCTGCGTAAAATAAATATTAAACGTATTTCTGATCGTTCTAATATATGTACTAGGTTAAATTTCATTTTATTTTCTAAATATAGTTTTTTTCGTACGTACGAAATTATTTGAACACAAAATCCAGTTTGGGCTTCTTAGAAATATTAAAACGACCAGAAACACATTGAATATACAGACACTGATATTCTAAACAAGAAAATATATTTAATATGTAAGTGTAATCGTAGAAATATTTTATTAATCGGAAACATCTTACAATGGAGCAAACCCATCTTCATAAATCAAGGCTAATATTCGTTCCTCGTATTCAGCCTTGATACATGTAGTCAAGATTACTGACATCCACTACTAGAGCCCTCTATTGGAAGAAAATTTGTAACATCGATTGTGTCCCTTACACGATGACATCGCTGACCAATCACAGCATCGGTAACATGTGACAATCTTGAAAGCAATATCAAAAATTAACCGCCGAAACCTTTTTTTTAACATATCTTGACTAACACGACACGTTTCCACGGACGCTGACGCTGCCATCTTTGTTTACAATAACAAGGGAATCTATAAGTAGCGTTGCGATTCGTTGCAATCAGATCTCATCGCATCCAATGAAATTTAAGCATTTTGTGGCACGATTTCTTGACGACATGTATCAAGGCTGAATACGAGGAACGAATATTAGCCTTGATTTATGAAGATGGAGCAAACCCAGAAATGTCCCTTTAACTATCCCAATACTATTACAATAGTAAAACTGACCCCAATAGTCACCCCTACTTTTAAATATCCAATGTTAAATTTAATAAAAGTTCACATTAAAAAAATATCTAAAACACAATTTGTGGGTGTCACATTAAAATAAAATTAATTATATGTATACATATGTAACAACTGTGTACAGAGCTATGCAAATTCAAATACAATAGGTAAATAAATATATATTACACCTTTCTATATAAATACAAATAATTCTGAGTGGAATTTAAACGATTATCGAAAGGCATTTCTCTGAACAGAAATATAGGTAGAAAACAATGTTCCAGTGGTGCTAGATAATGCTTCTGTGGACCGAATATACTATTTGTCGGTGTATATATTATTTCAGACCCATACAATGGGTATGTTTGTAACGAAAGTATTATGCCACAAAATATCAACTTCCAACACCACACATTTAGAGAAAACCATAACTAACTGTCGAGTTAAATGATATTACCGTCATATCCGTCTTCTATGGATCTCTTTGAAGATTTTCTTAAAATTATTGCCGTTACCTTTATATAAGGGACACTCGTTCGTTACCTTAACCTCTGATACATACACACACACATACGACTTAAATAATATAAATCACATTTTTATGTCTTGTAACCTTAAGTCTATTTTAGTTATCTTTCAATTGAAAGTATGGTTTCACATTTACCTGATATATACACACATTACCCTGCTGCGTATAATGACTTTTATGACTATAAATGAAGAAGACAGAACAAAAAAAACTTTTCTGACTGATTGATTGATTGAATGTTTGTTTAACGACACCCCAGCACAAAAATACATATCGGCTATTGGGTGTCACAAATGGTAAGTATATGAACATATTTATATGCACTCATGTAAAACCACAGTGTAAGGAGCTGTGGGGGGGAAGTATAATACAATATATAAAATCAAGTTAAGTATATCTTAAAATTTTGTATAGAAGTCAAAGTGTTTTAAAAACTTTACAATTAACATTGGATGGAATTTAAATGATTCCAAAACATTTCTGTCGTCAAATATATTATTTCTTGTCGGCTTGAGATGATCACACTCCACCAAAATGTGCCGCACAGTCAGTGTACACTGACAGTGTTCACACTGAGGAGGAGGGTCCTTCTTTAAAATAAATGAATGCGTCAAATATGTATGGCCGATGCGGGCACGGCATAAGACTACTTCATCCTTCCTGCATCGCCTATAGGATGACTGCCACTCTCCCAGGACTGCCTTGACAGAATGAAGCTTATTCGCAACCGCACCGTCCCAATCATCTTGCCAAGTCCAAAAGATATATTGGTTAATATGAAATTTAAAATCACTGTAGGGGACACCAACATGGACACGGGGCAAGTTCAAAGCAGACTTGGCAGCAACATCTGCCTTTTCGTTACCCCTAATGCCAACATGGCTGGGTACCCAACACAGTATAACATCTTTATTGGCAATTGATAAAAAGACACACTTTCGTATCACCATCCCAACTAAGGGGTGCTCCAATTTCATGTACTGTAGAGCTTGAAGACAGGAAAGTGAGTCTGTAAAAATAATATACTTGGATGCATATGAATCCTTAATCTGTTCCAGGGCTTTAATGATTGCCCAAATTTCAGCAGTAAAGATTGATGCTGAATCGGGCAATCTCATGGAAATTATTGTGTCTGATGGAAACACTGTAGCACAAGCCACCGAATTCCCATCCCGTGATCCGTCTGTGTAAACAGGAATGTAATCACAGTACCGCTCTTGGATTTCCATGAAATGTTGTTTATAAATAACTGCATCTGTGCGATCTTTTTTTAGATGCACAAGATCGAATACAATTTTTGGTGGTTTGATACACCAAGGTGGCAAAATAAAATATGAAGGCGTTTCCAAAATGTCTGTTAAATCAATGTTGGAAACTGATAAAAACTGCTTAATGCGAAGACCAAATGTTCGAATCGCATTCGGTTTCGCATCAAATAACTTCATATATTTATTATCAAACACCGCATTGTGTGCAGGATGTTTTGGCATTGATTTAATCTTTGTAGCATACTGCAGAGAAAGCTTTGCACGTCTAGCACCCAAACTAGGTTCGTGTGCATCGACGTACAAGCTCTCCACAGGAGATGTTTTGAAAGCACCAAGACAAAGCCTAAGTCCCTGGTTGTGTATAGGATCTAGCATTTGCAAGTAAGACTTACGTGCTGACCCATACATAATGCACCCATAATCAAGTTTAGACCGAACTAAAGATCTATAAAGTCGGAGCATAACCTTTCGATCTGCTCCCCATTCAGTCTTACCAATAACCTTTAAGATATTGAGGGCCTTTAAGCCCTTCTTTTTTACATACTGTAAATGAGGAACAAAAGATAGCCTCCTGTCAAAAATAACCCCCAGAAATTTGGTCTCCTCCACAACTGGAACCGGAGTTTTGTCCAGAAACAGCTGTGGATCTAAATGGTGACCTCTTTTCTGGCAGATATGCATACAGACTGTTTTTGACTTTGAGAATCGAAATCCATTGTCAGTTGCCCATTGTTGAAGTTTATTCAAACAAAGCTGCAACTGACGTTCAATGATACTCATACTGGACGACCTGTAGCAAATCTGAAAATCGTCGACATATAACGAGCTATCAATGCCAGGTTTTAAACACTGGATGATGCTGTTAATTTTCACGGAAAATAAAGTTACTGACAGGATGCTACCTTGAGGCACACCCATCTCTTGGGAGTGAGAATCGGATAACGTAGATCCCACTCGTACCTTGAAAGACCTATTCTGTAAGAAATTTGAGATAAAGCCAGGCATACGGCCTCTTAGGCCCATGCCATGGAGGTCTTTCAAAATCCCATACTTCCACGTGGTATCATAAGCTTTCTCGAGGTCAAAAAAGACCGATACCAAATGCTGGTTATGGATAAAAGCATCCCTACAGAACGTTTCAAATCTAACAAGATGATCGACCGTGCTACGTCTAGGCCTGAACCCACATTGCACGTTAGTAAGCAATTTGTGGGACTCAAGATACCAGACAAGTCTACGGTTGATCATTCTTTCCATGGTTTTACAAATGCAACTTGTCAAAGCAATAGGCCGATAACTGGTAGGATTTGTTGGATCCTTACCAGGCTTAGGAATAGGAATGACAATGGCTTTTCTCCAATCAGAAGGAAAGTCACCCGAAATCCAGATTTTGTTAAAGATATTTAATAGAACCATTAAGGATGATTCAGGTAAGTGTTTTAAGAGTTGATAATGTATTTCATCTGGTCCTACCGAAGTATCATGGGCTCTACGTAGAGCGTCCTGCAACTCCTCCAAAGAGAAGTGCCTGTTGTATACTTCAACATTTTCAGATGAAAAGTTAATAGGTTGCTTTTCAGCTCTATTTCTGACAGACGTAAAAGCATCTGTACTGAAAGAAGAAGAGGAGTTATGGGAGAAACTGTCTGCCAATGCATTGGCAATGTCACGATGAGACGTAACATCCGTGTCATTGACAGACAAATGGCGAACTGTATTATTGGATTCTTTTCCCTTGATTTTACGTATCCTATTCCAGACAGATTTCACAGATGTTTGAGAAGTCAACTTGGAGACATAATTTCTCCAAGATGATTTCTTACTCTGTCTGATAGTTTTACGAGCCTTTGCCCGAGCAATGCGATAACTATTCAGGTTATCCCCGGTAGGTTCGCGTTTGAACCTCTCGAGGGTCCTGTTTCGCTCTTTGATTGCATCTTTGCATGTCTCATTGAACCATGGTTTATTGAAACGCTTCGGTACTGCCGAAGTCTTAGGAATAGTTTCCTCTGCAATATCTTTCAAGATGGAGGTGAACAAAGACATGGGATCATCGGCACCAGTCATGGCAGTTTGTTGCAGTCGAGTGCTGCATAGATGCCGAAATTGATCCCAGTTTGCCCCCGTCAACCTCCATCTCTGAACTCTTTCAAGTGATGGAGGTCCATCATTCTCCAAAATAACTGGAAAGTGGTCACTACCACAAGGGTCTGGACAAACTTTCCATGAGAAATCAAGACAAAGTGATGGACTACAAAGGGTTAAATCAATGGATGTGAAAGAACCACTTGCAGGATGAAAGTATGTATGACTTTTATCATTAAGTAATATTAAGTCATTTTTGAGAATTAAGTCTTCTAATTGTTTACCTCTAGTGTTTATGTCATCGCATCCCCACAAAGTGTGGTGTGCATTAAAATCTCCCATGATAATAAAGGGAGTAGGGAGTTGATCAAGAAGACCTTGAAAGTCCCTAGTGCTAAAATTGTAATTGTTTCGAGGGGGTAAATAAACTGAACAGAGAGTAATAGTTTTATGAGCCGTGACCTTTACGGCCACAGCTTGTAAAGTCGACTTTAATATGACTTCACTCTGGGGAATGTTTTCATTTACAATAATGGAAACGCCCCCAGACGCTCTGTTTTCACTCTGTTGACATTTATGGTAGAGATTAAATCCTCTGATGTTAATACTGTCAGTATCCTTCAGGAAAGTTTCCTGAAGACACACTGCAAGAGGATTAAACTTTTGAATTAGAAGACTTAATTCATCAAAATTGGGCCTAAGCCCACGACAGTTCCACTGGATAACTTTATTTTCCATCGGGAGGAAGTATGGGTTTTATCTTTGGCTTTGCTGGTGGTCTTTGTGATCGGCAATGATCTGGAGATGAAATCTCCATATCATCATCACCGATATCAGCCAAAGTATCATACATATTGCTGATCGGGACCGAACGTAATTCGATCTTTTTCAGCCTACCAGAGAGTACTTCTGTAGCTTTCTTTGGAGATTTCTTTGTGTCATTGCCTGTCTTAGGGAGACTAGTGCTCGACCTATTTGGTGGATTTTTAAAATCCAATGACACTTGAGTTTCAATTTCCTTTTTCTGGGGTGTAATTTTTTGTTTTTGTGCTGCTTTTTGCACCTGTTTTTGCGTCTTCTCAATATCAGACAGTTTCTTGTACTTGGCTTCATCACAATGCCAAGTGAGGTCTGTGTTGACCGCAACACTTTTAGTGGCGACTTTGGCAGCAGCTGCAGCTGCATATGACTTGTCACCGACTGTAGGTGTTGCTGTCTCCACCAACCTCCTGGCATCAGTGAAGGACAGTTTATTTTGTACCTTCACCTGTTGAACTCTTTTTTCCAGCTTCCACCGCGGACACTCTCGCGAGTATGCACAGTGGTTTCCCTTGCAGTTGATACAAAGTGTATCGTTCTTACATGTCTTGCTGTCATGGTCAAATAGACCACAACGAGCGCATGTAAGTTTTCCACGACATGTGTTCTGACCATGGCCAAACCGCTGGCATTTGAAGCAACGCAAGGGGTTTGGAATAAAGGGTTCAACAGGAATATTAAGGTAACCGGCTTTGACAGATTGAGGAAGGGTAGGGACGTTAAAGGTGAGGATACAAGTATTCGTCGGTAACAAGTCATTGTTACGACGAACCTTTATCCTCCTCACCGCAGTAACACCCTGAGAACTTAAATTTTCGCAGATTTCTTCTTCAGTAACACCTTCCAAATCTCTGCATCTGATCACTCCCTTTGACGAGTTGAGGGAGGTATGCGGAGTTACCTTAATCGGCACGTTACAAAAAACTGTCGACTTGAGGAGGCAAGTTGAATGCTTGTCGGTTGAACATTCAACCAACAACCCATTTTTAATTTTTTTAACTGATTTTGGCTCACCAGCCAAGCCAACAATTGCCTTTTGAATGGCAAACGGGGACAATTTGTTCAAGGCCCCATCATCAGTAGAACTGATGACAAGAAACCTTGGCCAATTTTGTGAAGAAATCACTTTGGATTTCTTCACACTTTTCTTTGATTTCATGGACTCCTCGTCCGAAGACAAGAAGTCCGAAACTTCGGTGTGGACCCTTTTCAGGGTCCCATCAGAATTTGTAATTAATTTTTTGGTTAAATCCATATTTAATGAATAAAAGGTTCATCAACCATGCCCCCCACCCACCACCGAGTCCAACAAGGGAACATGGTGCTGCGGATAACCAGCAGACAGCCATGCCAGGGATACATGGTTGATATACTTGGGCATTAAGAAAACAAAATCACCCAATTGACCCTAGCCACCGCCCCAAGAGTAACAAATACATATGGTATATAAAGCAATGTTTGCTCTTCGTCACCAATAATTTGTAAGTGCGAAATCATAACAATTTAACAAGGCAGACATACACGGAACTTACTAACCGGTTTTCAGCAAATACTAATGTTAATGTGTCTCGTTTTTCTGAAAGTTGTCCACCTTAGTCGTTCAAAGTATTCATATTATGTTTTACATAGAACGCATTTTTAGCTACTGTAACATCAGGACGATTAAAAACAAGATTTGTCAGAAATGATTTGTTAAAAGACCGTATACTGAGTTTGCCTCATTGTAGGATATTTCCAACTAATCCAATCGAGTAACGACTAAAATTACATATAAAATATATTTTCTTGTTTAGAATATCAGTCTGTATATTCAATGTGTTATTGATCGTCCTCATATTTTAAAGAGACATTCCTGAGTTTGCTACATTGTTAGATGTTTCCGACTAATAACTTATTTCTACGATTAATCTTGCATATTAAATATATTTTCTTGTTTAGAATATCAGTGTCTGTATATTCAATGCGTTTCTGGTCGTCTTAATATTTGTAAGAAGCCCAAACTGGACTTTGTCTTCAAATAATTTCGTACGTACGAAAACAATCCGTTTTAGGAAATAGAATGAAATTTAACCTAGTACAAATATTAGAACGATCAGAAACACGTTTAATATCCAGTCATTAATATTATATGCAGAAAAATATATTTGATATGTAATTACAATCGTTAAAAAGTCTCTGTTAGTCGATAACATCTTTAAAATTGCAACAAACTCAGGAATGTCCCTTTAAGTAGCACAATCTAGATTTGGTGTCCAAATAATTTCGTACTTACGAAAAATATATACGTGACACACGTTATATATGATATAACAAGAACATATATTTAATGGGACATTCCCGAGTTTGGTGCATTGTAAGATGTTTTCGACTAATAAAATATTTCTACGATTAAAGGGACATTCCTGAGTTTGCCGCATTGTAAGATCTTTCCGACTAATAAAATATTTCTACGATTAAACTTACATATTAAATATATTTTCTTGTTTAGAATATCATTGTCTGTATATTCAATGTGTTTCTGGTCGTCTTAATATTTGTAAGAAGCACAAATTGGATTTTTTCTTCAAATAATTTCGTACGTACGAAAAAGAAAATGGAAATAAAATGAAATTTAACCTAGTACAACTATTAGAACGATCAGAAACACGTTTAATATACAGCCACTAATATTTTATGCAGAAAAAAAAAAATTAATATGTAATTATAATCGTTAAAAATTCTCTGTGGCCTCTTAAAATTTGCAGGAAACTCAAGAATTTCCCTTTAAAAGTCATTATGAGTTATATAGTTACAAGATATTAAGAGTCGATCTCTGGTGATACATTTTTATGTATATGGAAGTGTGTTATTGAACAGACTGCTGATATATTATTCTATGCAGATATTTTTCTATACATTTCTGAATAGAATTCACTCCTATGAGTTTAGCGACAATGTATTAAAAAACCAAAAAAAATAAAAAACCCACACGCAGTAGTGCTTAATATTTGTGCCAGATTAATGTAACTTTTTGTGTTGTTATAAAATCACTAAATGGATGAAATGGGGACTTTAGGCTAGCAATAGGTTATGCAAATTAAAATGACATGCTGTAAAGTCAATTACTTTAGATAAATGTGTTTGAGACAAGTTTCCGGCAAACTCAGAAAAGTTACACCAGGTGCGATATGCAGAGCCCGAGACGCCTCATCCTGAGTGTTCCACTGTTGCCCGTTACGAATGAATGAATGTTTAACGACACCCCAGCACAAAAATACACGTCGGCTATTGGGTGTAACAAATGGTAAGTATATGAAAATAGTATTTATATATACATTTATGTAAAACCACAGTGTAAGGGGAGCTGTGGGTGAAACGTATAATACAGTACACAAAATCAAGGTAAGTACATTTTAAAACTTTGTATATAAGTCAAAGTGTTTTAAACACTTTACAATTAATTCTGGATGGAATTTAAAAGATTCCAAAACATTTCTGTTGCCAAATATATCATTTCTCGTCAGCTTGAGATGATCACACTCCACCAAAATGTGGCGCACAGTCAGTGTACACTGACAATGTTCACAATGAGGAGGAGGGTCCTTCTTTAAAATAAATGAATGTGTCAAATATGTATGGCCGATGCGGGCACGGCACAAGGCTACTTCATCCTTCCTGCATCGCCTGTAAGATGACTGCCACTCTCCCAGGACTGGCTTGACAGAATGAAGCTTGTTCGCAACCGCACCGTCCCAATCATCTTGCCAAGTCGAAAAAATATATTGGTTAATATGAAATTTATAATCACTGTATGGGACACCAACATGGACACGGGGCAAGTTCAAAGCAGACTTGGCTGCAACATCTGCCTTTTCGTTACCCTTAATGCCAACATGGCTGGGTACGCAACAAAATATAACATCTTTATTGGCAATTGATAAAAAGACACACTTTCGTATCACCATTCCAACCAACGGGTGCTCCAATTTCATGTACTGTAGAGCTTGGAGACACGAAAGTGAGTCTGTAAAAATAATATATTTGGATGCACATGAATCCTTAATCTGTTCCAGGGCTTTAATGATTGCCCAAATTTCAGCAGTAAAGATTGATGCTGAATCGGGCAATCTCATGGAAATTATTGCGTCTGATGGACAAACTGTAGCGCAGGCCACAGAATTCCCATCCCGTGATCCGTCTGTGTAAACAGGAATGTAATCACAGTACCGCTCTTGGATTTCCATGAAATGTTGTTTATAAATAACTGCATCTGTGCGATCTTTCTTTAGATGCACAAGATCGAATACAATATTTGGAGCTTTGATACACCAAGGTGGCAAAACAAAAAATGTCTGTTAAATCAATGTTGGAAACTGATAAAAACTGCTTAATAACCCCTTCACATACACGGATTTTTCTTACGAGTCCTTACGGATCGCCAACTCGTAGTCAATCGCAAGCATCCGTAAATAACTCGCTGGTATTCGTAAATAACTCGTCACAACTCGCAGACACTCTTAAGGATCCGTGAAAGGAGAGGCAATTTTTTTCACATGTCAAAAATCTTCTTACGATTGTCCACGGATTGATTTTTCCGTAAATAACTCGTAACAATCCGTAAGTATCGTAAACCGCTCGCAACAACACGTAACCATCCGTAAACTCCTCGCAAGAATCCGTAAATGACTCGTAACAATTTTGTGTACGATTTGTTAACGATTTATTTACGGATTATTACGAGTGCTTACGTGTTCTTTACGATTTCATTCGGGTCGTGTTACGATGGCTTTACGGATTGTTACGAGCACTTTACGTGTAGTTACGAGTACTTTACGAATAGATACGTATACTTTACGTATTCTTACATATTGTTTACGATTTGCTAGTTGAAGGAGCAATTGTAGAAATTGTTGATATAACTGCAATCTGTTTCTCTCATATGCCATGTTGTCTCTCTGGATGATACATTGAGACTTGCAGGATTTATATATTTTTTGGCAAAAAATCGTAAGGACTCGTAAATACTTCTAACTATTCGTAACAACACGTAAACAGGTCGTAACTAACACGTAAAAGCTTCGATGAATAGTAACATTCCGGAATAGTAACATTCCGTAAAATGCCCGTAAGTTGCTCGTAGTTATCCGTGACAACTCGTAACAAATCGTGGAATTTTGCCGTAAATACATCGTAATAATCCGTAATTAGCTCGTAACAACTCTTAAATCGGTTGTAAAAGTGGCCAAATCGTAAGGATCCGTGAATTTGTGCGATCCGTAAGGACTCGTAAGAAAAATCCATGTATGTGAAGGGGGCATAATGCGAAGACCAAATGTTCGAATCGCATTCGGTTTCGCATCAAATAACTTCATATATTTGTTATCAAACACCGCATTATGTGCAGGATATTTTGGCATTGATTTAATCTTTGTAGCATACTGCAGAGAAAGCTTTGCACGTCTAGCACCCAAACTAGGTTCGTGCGCATCGACATACAAGCTCTCCACGGGAGATGTTTTGAAAGCACCGTCCCTGGTTGTGTATAGGATCTAGCATTTGCAAGTAAGACTTACGTGCTGACCCATACACAATGCACCCATAATCAAGTTTAGACCGAACTAAAGATCTATAAAGTCGGAGCATAACCTTTCGATCTGCTCCCCATTCAGTCTTACCAATAACTTTTAAGATATTGAGGGCCTTTAAGCCCTTCTTTTTCACATACTGTAAATGAGGAACAAAAGATAGCCTCCTGTCAAAAATAATCCCCAGAAATTTGGTCTCCTCCACAACTGGAACCGGATTTTTGTCTAGAAACAGCTGAGGATCTAAATGGTGACCTCTTTTCTGGCAGATATGCATACAGACGGTTTTTGACTTTGAGAATCGTGATTGAATGTTTGTTTAACGACACCCCAGCACAAAAATACATATCGGCTATTGGGTGTCACAAATGGTAAGTATATGAACATATTTATATGCACTCATGTAAAACCACAGTGTAAGGAGCTGTGGGGGGGAAGTATAATACAATATATAAAATCAAGTTAAGTATATCTTAAAATTTTGTATAGAAGTCAAAGTGTTTTAAAAACTTTAAAATTAACATTGGATGGAATTTAAATGATTCCAAAACATTTCTGTTGCCAAATATATTATTTCTTGTCGGCTTGAGATGATCACACTCCACCAAAATGTGCCGCACAGTCAGTGTACACTGACAGTGTTCACACTGAGGAGGAGGGTCCTTCTTTAAAATAAATGAATGCGTCAAATATGTATGGCCGATGCGGGCACGGCATAAGACTACTTCATCCTTCCTGCATCGCCTGTAGGATGACTGCCACTCTCCCAGGACTGCCTTGACAGAATGAAGCTTATTCGCAACCGCACCGTCCCAATCATCTTGCCAAGTCGAAAAGATATATTGGTTAATATGAAATTTAAAATCACTGTAGGGGACACCAACATGGACACGGGGCAAGTTCAAAGCAGACTTGGCAGCAACATCTGCCTTTTCGTTACCCCTAATGCCAACATGGCTGGGTACCCAACACAGTATAACATCTTTATTGGCAATTGATAAAAAGACACACTTTCGTATCACCATCCCAACTAAGGGGTGCTCCAATTTCATGTACTGTAGAGCTTGAAGACAGGAAAGTGAGTCTGTAAAAATAATATACTTGGATGCATATGAATCCTTAATCTGTTCCAGGGCTTTAATGATTGCCCAAATTTCAGCAGTAAAGATTGATGCTGAATCGGGCAATCTCATGGAAATTATTGTGTCTGATGGAAACACTGTAGCACAAGCCACCGAATTCCCATCCCGTGATCCGTCTGTGTAAACAGGAATGTAATCACAGTACCGCTCTTGGATTTCCATGAAATGTTGTTTATAAATAACTGCATCTGTGCGATCTTTTTTTAGATGCACAAGATCGAATACAATTTTTGGTGGTTTGATACACCAAGGTGGCAAAATAAAATATGAAGGCGTTTCCAAAATGTCTGTTAAATCAATGTTGGAAACTGATAAAAACTGCTTAATGCGAAGACCAAATGTTCGAATCGCATTCGGTTTCGCATCAAATAACTTCATATATTTATTATCAAACACCGCATTGTGTGCAGGATGTTTTGGCATTGATTTAATCTTTGTAGCATACTGCAGAGAAAGCTTTGCACGTCTAGCACCCAAACTAGGTTCGTGTGCATCGACGTACAAGCTCTCCACAGGAGATGTTTTGAAAGCACCAAGACAAAGCCTAAGTCCCTGGTTGTGTATAGGATCTAGCATTTGCAAGTAAGACTTACGTGCTGACCCATACACAATGCACCCATAATCAAGTTTAGACCGAACTAAAGATCTATAAAGTCGGAGCATAACCTTTCGATCTGCTCCCCATTCAGTCTTACCAATAACCTTTAAGATATTGAGTGCCTTTAAGCCCTTCTTTTTTACATACTGTAAATGAGGAACAAAAGATAGCCTCCTGTCAAAAATAACCCCCAGAAATTTGGTCTCCTCCACAACTGGAACCGGAGTTTTGTCCAGAAACAGCTGTGGATCTAAATGGTGACCTCTTTTCTGGCAGATATGCATACAGACTGTTTTTGACTTTGAGAATCGAAATCCATTGTCAGTTGCCCATTGTTGAAGTTTATTCAAACAAAGCTGCAACTGACGTTCAATGATACTCATACTGGACGACCTGTAGCAAATCTGAAAATCGTCGACATATAACGAGCTATCAATGCCAGGTTTTAAACACTGGATGATGCTGTTAATTTTCACGGAAAATAAAGTTACTGACAGGATGCTACCTTGAGGCACACCCATCTCTTGGGAGTGAGAATCGGATAACGTAGATCCCACTCGTACCTTGAAAGACCTATTCTGTAAGAAATTTGAGATAAAGCCAGGCATACGGCCTCTTAGGCCCATGCCATGGAGGTCTTTCAAAATCCCATACTTCCACGTGGTATCATAAGCTTTCTCGAGGTCAAAAAAGACCGATACCAAATGCTGGTTATGGATAAAAGCATCCCTACAGAACGTTTCAAATCTAACAAGATGATCGACCGTGCTACGTCTAGGCCTGAACCCACATTGCACGTTAGTAAGCAATTTGTGGGACTCAAGATACCAGACAAGTCTACGGTTGATCATTCTTTCCATGGTTTTACAAATGCAACTTGTCAAAGCAATAGGCCGATAACTGGTAGGATTTGTTGGATCCTTACCAGGCTTAGGAATAGGAATGACAATGGCTTTTCTCCAATCAGAAGGAAAGTCACCCGAAATCCAGATTTTGTTAAAGATATTTAATAGAACCATTAAGGATGATTCAGGTAAGTGTTTTAAGAGTTGATAATGTATTTCATCTGGTCCTACCGAAGTATCATGGGCTCTACGTAGAGCGTCCTGCAACTCCTCCAAAGAGAAGTGCCTGTTGTATACTTCAACAGACTTTGAGAATCGAAATCCATTGTCAGTTGCCCATTGCTGAAGTTTATTCAAACAAAGCTGCAGCTGACGTTCAGTGATACTCATACTGGTCGATCTGTAGCAAATCTGAAAATCGTCGACATCAACGCCAGGTTTTAAACACTGGGTTATGCTGATAATTTTCACGGAAAATAAAGTTACTGACAGGATGCTACCTTGAGGAACACCCATCTCTTGGGAGTGAGAATCGGATAACGTAGATCCCACTCGTACCTTGAAAGACCTATTCTGTAAGAAATTTGAATTAAAGTCAGGCATACGCCCTCTTAAGCCCATGCCATGGAGGTCTTTCAAAATCCCATACTTCCACGTGGTATCATAAGCTTTCTCGAGGTAAAAAAAGACCGATACCAAATGCTGGTCATGGATAAAAGCATCCCTACAAAACATTTCAAATCTAACAAGATGATCAACTATGCTACGTCTAGTCCTGAACCCACATTGCATGTTAGTAAAGCAATTTGTGGGACTCCAGATACCAGACAAGTCTACGGTTGATCATTCTTTCCATGGTTTTACAAATGCAACTTGTCAAAGCAATAGGGCAATAACTGGTAGGATTTGTTGGATCCTTACCAGGCTTAGGAATAGGAATGGCAATGGCTTTTCTCCAATCAGAAGGTAAGTCACCCGAAATCCAGATTTTGTTAAAGATATTTAATAGAACCATTAAGGATGATTCAGGTAAGTGTTTTAAGAGTTGATAATGTATTTCATCTGGTCCTACTGAAGTATGATGGGCTCTACGTAGAGCGTCCTGCAACTCCTCCAAAGAGAAGTGCCTGTTGTATACTTCAGCATTTTCAGATGAAAAGTTAATAGGTTGCTTTTCAGCTTTATTTCTGACAGTGTAAAAGCATCTGTACTGAAAGAAGAAGAAGAGTTATGAGAGAAATTGTCTGCCAATGCATTGGCAATGTCACGATGAGACGTCACATCCGTGTCATTGACAGACAAATGGCGAACTGTATTATTGGATTCTTTTCCCTTGATTTTACGTATCCTATTCCAGACAGATTTCACAGATGTTTGAGAACTCAACTTGGAGACATAATTTCTCCAAGATGATTTCTTACTCTGTCTGATAGTTTTACGAGCCTTTGCCCGAGCAATGCGATAACTATTCAAGCTATCCCCGGTAAGTTCGCGTTTGAACCTCTCAAGGGTCTTGTTTCGCTCTTTGATTGCATCTTTGCATGTCTCATTGAACAAAGACATGGGATCATCGGCACCAGTCATGGCAGTTTGTTGCAGTCGAGTGCTGCATAGATGCCGAAATTGATCCCAGTTTGCCCCTGTCAACTTCCATTTCTGAACCCTTTCACGTGATGGAGGTCCATCATTCTCCAAAATAATTGGAAAGTGGTCACTGCCACAAGGGTCTGGACAAACTTTCCAGTAGAAATCAAGACAAAGTGATGGACTACAAAGGGTTAAATCAATAGATGTGAAAGAACCACTTGCAGGATGAAAGTATGTATGACTTTTATCATTAAGTAATATTAAGTCATTTTTGAGAATTAAGTTCTCTAATTGTTTACCTCTAGTATTTATGTCATCGCATCTCCACAAAGTGTGGTGAGCATTAAAATCTCCCATGATAATAAAGGGAGTAGGAAGTTCGTCAAGAAGACCTTGAAAGTCCCTAGTGTTAAAATTGTAATTGTTTCGAGGGATTAAATAAACTGAACAGAGAGTAATAGTTTTATGAGCCGTGACCTTTACAGCCACAGCTTGTAAAGTTGACTTTAATATGACTTCACTCTGGGGAATGTTTTCATTTACAATAATGGAAACGCCCCCAAACGCTCTATTTTCACTTTGTTGACATTTATGGTAGAGATTAAATCCTCTGATGTTAATACTGTCAGTATCCTTAAGGAAGGTTTCCTGAAGACACACTGCAAAAGGATTATATTTTTGAATTAGAAGACTTAATTCATCAAAATTGGGCCTAAGCTCACGACAGTTCCACTGGATAATTTTATTTTCCATCGGGAGGAAGTATGGGTTTTATCTTTGGCTTTGCTGGTGGTCTTTGTGATCGTCAATGACCTGGAGATGAAATCTCCATATCATCATCACCGATATCAGCCAAAGTATCATACATTTTGCTGATAGGGACCGAACGTAGTTCGATTTTTTTCAGCCTACCAGACAGTACTTCTGTAGCTTTCTTTGGAGATTTCTTTGTGTCACTGCCGGTCTTAGGGATACTAGTGCTCGACCTATTTGGGGGATTCTTAGAATCCAATGACACTTGTGTTTCAATTTCTTTGTGTTGGAGAGTAACTTTTTCTTTTTGTGCTGCTTTCTGCACTTATTTTTGTGCCTTCTCAATGTCAGACAGTTTTTTGTACTTGGCTTCGTCACAGTGCCAGGTTAGGTCTGTGTTGACCGCAACACTTTTAGTGGCGACTTTGGCAGCAGCTGCTGCTGCATATAACTTGTCAGCCACTGTCGGTGTTGCTGTCTCCACCAACGATATTTTATTTCGTACCTTAAACTGTTGAACTCGTTTTTCCTGTTTCCACCGTGGACACTCTCGCGAGTATGCACAGTGGTTGCCCCTGCAGTTGAGACAAAGTGCATCGTTCTTGCATGTCTTGCTGTCATGGTCTAAAAGACCACAACGAGCACATGTAAGTTTACCACGACACGTTTTCTGACCATGGCCAAACCTCTGGCATTTGAAGCAACGCAAGGGGTTTGGAATAAAGGGTTCAACAGGAATATTAAGGTAACCGGCTTTGACAGATTGAGGAAGGGTAGGGACGTTAAAGGTGAGGATACAAGTATTCGTCGGTAACAAATCATTGTTTCGACGAACCTTTATCCTCCTCACAGCAGTAACACCCTGCGAACTTAAATTTTGGCATATTTCTTCGTGTTCACATACAATTTTGAATTTTTCAAACCGGACCAGAAATAATAAACTTATCCACAAATGAACGTTGTTAATTGTCGTCATTTTTTGCCCTGACCGGAAGTCTGAAGAATTTGGTCATGGCGGCCCAATCAGAAGCCACTCGGTGCGCGGTCTAGTTTATTTGACATCATTGGGACGAATGGAGTATTTTTTGACAACAATAAATTCTCAGGTGTCATTGGGTGCACAGATGTAACACAAATCGCTATTCGGTCTCCCAGTATCAATGAGCATGAATTTGTCAATCGCAAAGAATTTCATTCCATTAACGTTCAGGTAGGGCTTAATAAATGTGAATGCTATAGAAGCTACTGGGGCAGGGTCGTAGCTATGATGATTATTATTTTTATTAAAAAAAAAAATTATTATTTTTATTTTTTTATTATTATTATTTTTTAATTAATTAATGTATTTTTTTTTTTTGGGGGGGGGTGGGGGCAGATGAATTCTTGGAACAAACAAGCTTATCTAAAACTGTGGGTGCAAGTGTTTATTTATTTCTCATAAATGTAACTTGGGTTCGAATTTTACCACACGAACTGCGGAAAGTGCTATAGCTAGTGGTGGTAAAGTGCTCGCCTGATGCTCGATCAGTCTTGGATCAATCCCCATTGATGGGCCCATTAAGGTATTTGTCGTTCCAGTCTATGGGATGCTGCTAATTGGAAAGCGTAGACAAATGCGTAGTGAGTTTCCTCTCATTATCTGCGTGGTCATTAACCATACATGCATGTCCGATATCAGATTTAACTGTAATTGAAATGTGTTGAGTATGTCGCTAAATAAAACAGTAGTCCTTCTTTCCTTCAGCGTTGTCCTAGCTAGTTTGCCTTCATGCTTTTCTCAACAATTCCATATTGCAGTCTATATGTAACAAACAGTAAACAAGAAATTTTCCAAATTAAACAAAAAGGAAGGAAATGTTTTTTTATTTACCGACGCACTCAACACATTTTATTTACGATTATATGGCGTCAGACATAAGGTCAAGGACCACACAGATATTGACAGGAAACCCGCTGTCGCCATTTCATGGGCTACTCTAATCGATTAGCAGCAAGGGATCTTTTATATGCACCATTAAATATTGAGGTTAGAACAAATATTTCTATTTGGCGTCTAATATATATATTTATGTATTTGGATTGATGTGTGCCACAATGTATCTCTTCCCTAGTATAATACATGTACATTCTTATACATAACTATAATTATAATAATAATATTAGTATCAGCATCAGTATTTTATTATTTATTAAATTTTATAATCAATTTGCAGTTTGTGAAATTTTATCCAAACTGTCAAACCAATGTTTTATAGTGTAAAATATAGGTTTTATTTTTAAGAAATAAAATTATTGCTATTGTTATTGGTAATCATGAATGAATGACTGAATGTTTAACAATACCCCAGCACAAAAAATACATCGGCTATTGGGTGTCAAACTATGGTAAAGGTAGTAATCATGAAATTCATTCGTATCCAATCAATCTTGATTAAAATTAGCTCTACTGGTCTACCAGTAGATCTAACAGCATTGCGTGGACGCCCATGTCCTGGTGACATTTCATCTATAAATACAAATTTAAATATCGACCCATTACCCTTCGCCTTTTATAGCGTTATTCGGGAGGATACAAATTCTAAAAATATCGCGCGAGACTATTTATGCAATAGGCGAACTTGTTGGTATATTTCAACATTGAAAAAAACAGGGGGAAAAGTGCAGTAATAAACTCTGGATTGTATACTAGTATAAACAGATTTTATGGCTATGCCATAACGGTTTTTTTTGTTGGTTTTTTCGTCTTGAAACGAATTTTATATAACATTTTATATTGAAATTAGTTTCCAGCATACTTCGTTATTCAGCCGAATCATTTCGTATACCCTCGGCATAATCCCGAATGTTTTCAAATCACTGGCATGATTTTGCAAGCAAGGTTTTGATTGGTCGAATGAAAGGTCAACTGGACATGAGCTCCAACGGGCTGCTGTTAGATCCACATGTAATAGTGGAGCTAACTGTAATTAGCTTGGTATCCAATAGACTGTATAGGCTGGATCCCAAGGCACCAACGTAAAATAAATTTTGTCATAAAACTTGCAGGTCTTGATTGTACCTGGCATTTTGTTTTTATTTGTTTTGCCTTAGTAACAATTATTGCTGTCTTTTGAAGGGATAATTATTGGTTTATTTGTTGTAAAGTTGCTGGTTTTAAATTGCTGTAGGCAGGCTCCAAATTGCTGTAGATGATAACTTTGTCTATAACGCACCTTTCAGCAGTCGTATTTATTAATACATTCGATGCCTGGATTTAGCTATTAACAACCAGAATCATGAATAATAATGCTATTTACAGCTGCTTGTCATTTTTCCCATACTACCAAATTATGCGATTCCTATTTATCATATTTAATTTATATAGTTTTAAATTATATATTGTAACTAATTACATGTAAATATAATATCTAATGTAAATTACATTAACAGATATATATATATATATATCTGGTTAGTCCAGCAAATCACATAAAACAATCAGGGCTGTACCAAGCAAATTATGAAGACGGGGTTTTTTTTCTTCATTAAAAGTTACTTTCTGTTTACAGAGAAAATATATTCTATTATTGTGTCATTATTGTTATACTGCATTTCCAGTAGTTTATGTTAGTACAGCCCTTGCCATTGCATCCATCTACTTGTAACAGTGTACAGTAACATAATTGTTTATTTTCATAAAATGAATATGTATTGCACATGTTGATATCATGCTTCATAATTTAACATTTTTATCCATAGGTTATATGTGATTCAGATCTGATGTTCATAAATTGCATAGCCAAATGGCCGGGGAGTGTTCATGATAGTAGGATATTGCGAAAATCATCACTCTTCTCTGCGTTTGAGAACACAGAAAGAAGACCTCTAAAAGGAATTATTCTTGATGATAGGGGGTATGCCCATTAACCACTCTCTCTCTCTATCAAGTATCTGAGACTTGTTCAAGGGGGGTAATTTTCAGCTCTCCTTAGCAATGAATGAATGAATGTTTAACGACACCCCAGCACGAAAAATACATCGGCTATTGGGTGTCAAATTATGGTAATGCAAATAAATAAAGTGATGATCAACATCAATATAAAAATTCAAGGTTTAAACAAAAACAGTGTAAAGAACAGAGTAAAGAACTGTGCGAAAACACAAATATCACAGAATTTTACGGATACTGAATTTTACTCAAAACTTCAATTTTGTGCGGTATTGGCCATTGTCAAAGAAAATGTTACACCCCTGCACCACGCTGAGGTTACAGCACGCGCAGGGGACTCTCCTTAGCATATGAATTAATACAACAGGAGCAATTAATGATTTAATGATTCCACTCAATGTTCTTCACGACCGCTGTTTTAAATGAAAGAAATTAATTTTCAACTAATTATTCATAGATGTAAGCAAAACAAATCCTAGTTACATTTTTCAGACCAGTGAACATTACATTTCAATCTTGGTATTTGAGTGTACCTACTTTTCACCAGTATAATTTTCATATGATATGACTTTTTATGGGAAATTGCGATTTGGATTTTTTCCCTCATTATTAAAGGGACATTCCCGAGTTTGCTGCATTGTAAGATGTTTTCGACTAATAAAATATTTCTACGATTAAACATACATATTAAATATATTTTCTTGTTTAGAATATCAGTGTCTGTATATTCAATGTGTTTTTGGTCGTCTTAATATTTGTAAGAAGCCCAAACTGGAGTTTGTCTTAAAATAATTTTTAGGAAATAAAATGAAATTTAACCTACTACAAATATTAGGACGATCAGAAACACGTTTAATATACAGCCACTAATATTTTATGCAGAACAATATATTTGATATGTAATTACAGTCGTCAAAAAGTCACTGTTAGTCGATAACATCTTAAACATTGCAGCAAACTCAGGAATGTCCCTTTAAAATTAAAACAATTCAATCACCTGTATCACATTAATGATTATGTCATTGCAAATATATGCTGCATGAGTGGTGTTTCACCACACTTGTAAACCCAGTGACCTGTAAAGACAGCATACAACTTTTATCACAGTTCGGCACGCACTGCAGTAGAACGGGCCATAGGTACGAGTCTACTCGGTGAAAATCTGTTGCTTGGTTTTGAATACACACATATCTGAATGCTGATCGTTACTATAATTACTTTTGAAAAGATTGTGTTGTATTTCGATCTATAAGTTATAACTTGATTGTAATTGTTATAGTATGTAGATTACAAAAAAAATATGGTTCCAGTTTTTCTAATGCAGGTCAAGCTCATTTTGACGTTGTTGAGGGTCAGTACCCAAAATCGACTTATAGCATCAATGTGAAAGGTGGTTTTTTTTCTTTAGAACATGGACATATAGTATATCAGTGGATAGCTTTTGGTGAGTATTGTACAGATACGTCAATATTATGTATGAATATGGTATACAGGGTCATAAAACATGCTAATAGCCATATTTAACTAAATATAGTTTTAAAACGTCTTTTTTTTTCCTTCTAAAAACCTGTGCGGATTTAGTTTATATTACCCAGTATACAATTTATGCCTAAATTATCTCTGTTTCTTAGGCAAGTTTCATATACTTACCATTTGTGACACCCAATAGCCGATATGTATTTTTGTGCTGGGGTGTCGTTAAACAAACATTCAATCTTAGGCAAGTTAAGAGAATATACGACATTTTGTATTATAGCAAACATACTATATTACCTGCACTTAAATATTATGTGTGCATTTCAACTAAAAGGTTTCGCTCAATATTAACATCATTATCCGATTCATCACCATCAAGGACAAATATGTGTCTTTTATGATAGAAACATGCCATTGCATTTTAGGACATATCTTAGGAAATATTTTTGAAATAGGAACATTGGAGATTTATTTGGTGATTGTTGCGGCAGCGATTTTTCAAAATGGCCACTTTGGCTGCCATGAAAGACAGTGTAGGTGTCAGAATTGAACATACGAGTATTTATTGCTATTTCCCCTGCGCGTGCTGTAATCTCACCGTGGTACAGGGGTGTATCATTTTCTTTGACAATGGCCAATACAGCACAAAATTGAAGTTTTGAGTAAAATTCAGTATCTATCTGTGATATTTGTCTTTTTGCACAGTTCTTTACACTGTTTTTGTTTAAATCTTGAATTTTTATATTGATGTTGATCATCACTTTATTTATTTGCATTACCATAGTTTGACACCCAATAGCCGATGTATTTTTCGTGCTGGGGTGTCGTTAAACATTCATTCATTCATTATTGCTATTTACACACTTAATAACACAGATTTACATATATAAGTCCGTTACACATTTTGTAGTTTACTGCTTAATGACAATTTCATGGTTTAGGTTTGTTTTTTCAAAATAGCTAAAATTAAATATTTACATAGTTTATAGTTTAATGCCACCAAACACTATTTATTGGAGAACACCTCTTGGCCAATACCGATTCACTTTAGAAACAATTTATGGGAAACCAAATGTGAACTGATCAACAATACAGTTCATTGGGAACATACAAATCCTGATCTATATACTACTCAAAAGAATTTAAGGGTCAGACGATATTTTCGACATTATTTTCTGAATGTCAATTACATTAGCTAGACCATAATGTCACGCATGGTATTGTTCCATTTTGACGAAAGTGGGTCTAAGCAACCCATAAATGAATTAAAATCCACTGTCATTGACACTGTCGACTAGTTCTAATGGCGAAAACATGCTTACATTTGCACGTAAATTAGGGCGAAAGCGAAAGGTCTGCTAAGTGCCCATAACTTGCTTTTTCACAAAGCGCTTCATTTGCACGCTTTGCACGTGTATTCCATGTTCCCAATGCTGAATTTCCGTATAATTGGAGCTTGCGTTCGTGTACGGTGCACACTCCAAATTCGACAATGGTACGACTTCAACTGACTATCGAAGATCGAGGAAGGGCTATTGCTTGGCTTCAGGATGGCAATACGCAAAGAAATGTTGCTCTGAGACTTGGTGTCAGTCAGAGTGTCGTTGGCCGACTGTGGCAACGGTACCAAGCAACGAATTCTGTGCGAAATCATCCACGTTCGGGAAGACCCCGAAGCACTACAAATAGAGAGGACCGCTACATCACCAATATGGCTCTACGTCAACGCACAACCACTGCACGCCGATTACGTGACAATCTGCGGACTGCGACTGGAACTCGAGTGTCTGATCAAACCATACGCAATCGTCTGAAAGCCAATAATCTACGCTGCCGTCGCCAGGCTGTTCGACCACCACTCCTACCACGTCACAGAACGGCCAGATGTCACTGGTGCACGCTTCATCTGCGGTGGCAACGTGTTCAGTGGGGTGGGTCGAGTGATGTTCACTGATGAGTCCAGGTTAAGACTCCAGTTCATCGACGGTCGGGTTCGTGTCTACAGACGTCCTGGGGAGCACTTCGCTGACGTTAACGTTAGACAACGTCACCGGTTCGGTGGTGGCAGCGTCATGGTGTGGGGCGGCATCTCTATCCACCACAGGACCCCCCTCTATGTGGTGGATGGCAATCTGAATGGAATCCGCTATCTGAATGAGATTATCCGGCCGTTGGTTCTCCCAGGCCTTCAGCAGCTTGGCGGCGGGGCAGTTCTGCAGGATGACAATGCCATACCCCACCGCGCCAGGGTGGTAACGGACTTTCTCAGACAAGGTATCGCCAGGATGGATTGGCCAGCATATTCGCCTGACTTGGCCCCAATAGAGACGCCTGGGACAAATTAGGCAGGAGAGTTCGGGATAACCATGCCCATCCGGCAACCTTCATGATCTGGGTCAACTTCTTATGGCAGAGTGGCAGGCCATTCCCCAAGAGTTCTTCAGACGTCTGATCAACAGCATGAGGCAACGATGTGTCGAGTGTATTCGCGCCAGGTGTGGATTCACATACTATTAAATGAATGTTCTAATGTGTAAAATCCATGTTTGACAACCTTCAACTTTGACAGCATGTCATGTGAGTTTTTTGTATACATTGACGTTTATTTGTGTTTTTTTGTAAATATGGAACAATAAATTAAATTTTTGGTGTAGTTTACATCATCAATCTAATACACTCTGAAACTTATTTGGTTATAAATTTTTGACCCTTAAATTCTTTTGAGTAGTATAAATTAAGAGCCGTAACCAACAGTGTTTGAACGCAGAAGAAGAGAAGGATTATGTCCACCTTATCTCTTTGGCGAAAGTGACTTACATATTTAATTATGCTGCAAACATTCGCAGGATTCATATTACACTGTTAGTAAGTACATAAGCCCAATGCGCATATTGCAGGCATGAACCTCATAGGTCATATGAGTCAATGTACTAGGAATAATTTTTGAATGGTATGGTTTTGACGAAGGTGATATTATTTCGTAGCTATATTCCACGATAACCACCCCTGAGAGGAATTGACTACCATTTCTCTTGTATTCCTGTTTTTGTAACGCTGCCTATCATGCATCACTCAATGTGTGTAGTGAAAACGGAAGTTCGCATTCTGAATCGCAACCAAATATTCATATTTATCTTGGGACACCCTTTGTAAAAAGTAAAGTTTGTTTTATTTAACGACGCCAATACAGCACATTGATTATTTATCTTATCATCGGCTATTGGACGTCAAACATATGGTAATTCTGACACTGTTTTTAAGAGGAAACCCGCTGTCGCCACATAGGCTACTCTTTTTACGACAGGCAGCAAGGGATCTTTTATTTGCGCTTCCCACAGGCAGGATAGCACAAACCATGGCCTTTGTTGAACCAGTTATGGATCACTGGTCGGTGCAAGTGGTTTTACACCTACCCATTGAGCCTTGCGTAGCACTCACTCAGGGTTTGGAGTCGGTATCTGGATTAAAAATCCCATGCCTCGCCTGGGATCCGAACCCAGTACCTACCAGCCTGTAGACCGTTGGCGACACCCTTTGTATGCCAATAACAAACGTATTGAATGCATATGTCTATTAAGTCAAAGTGAATATCACTTCATTGTATGCCTTCATATGAAGATGGCAGCACTCAAAGTGGTAGCAGATCTATATTCTTAATGGTAGTGAATTAGTGGATGCCCTAGTATATATAGGCTGGAGTTGCCTCTTCAGGACTGACAGACTCCTTTTCCAAAAGCCACTAATGTGACGCATCCCCACCCTCCTACAGTAGAAGACATGTATGATTTATACTTCATCAGTCAAAGACTGCTGCATTCACAGAGCTGAATCATGAACCCTGTTGCAATTTTGTTTTCCTGTTCTGCAGTTGGAAATAAAAATAATGCTCTTTCTTTGAGCATTTGAAATTTTGTATACAAGTATTTTATCATTATTGGTTTCTTGAAACAACACAAACTAGGTGACTTTCAGTGCATTTGCAAGATTTGGCGACACTTAATGAATAGAATGTTGATGTATATGCTGAATTTTGGCAGGGTGCTTCAGTGAAAAACACCATGATAACCATTCCCTGCTGTTGCTACTGACCAGGATCACGGACAGAATAATGCTTCTATGAAAGGTGGTAGTAGAGCTGAAGTCACCTATGAAGATCGGTCAAAAGTTGAAATATCTCAGACACCATGAACAGACCAAATACACTCAGAAGACATTTCTGAGAAATATTAGATTGGAATATATGGAAAATATATTTAAAGGGACATTCCTGAGTTTGCTACATTTTAAGATGTTTCCGAAAAATAAAATATTTCTACGATTAAACTTACATATTAAATATATTTTCTTGTTTAGAATATCAATGTCTGTGTATTCAACGTGTTTCTGGTCGTCTTAATATTTGTAAGAAGCTCAAACTGGATTTTGTCTTCAAATAATTTCGTACGTACGAAAAACATTTATTTTAGGAAATAAAATAAAATTTAACCTAGTACAAATAGTAGAACGATCAGCAACACGTTAAATACACAGTCATTAATATTTTATGCAGAAAAATATATTGGATATATAATTACAATCGTCAAAAAGTCTCCGTTAGGCGATAACATCTTAAAAATTGCAGCAAGCTCAGGAATGTCCCTTTAAAGAAAGCAGCAAATAGATGAGGCATTAAGTCCAAGCTTTCAATGAGGCGTATCATAAAATATTGTTTGTTTCCGGTTACCTGACCGACCCTAATTTGAACCTGCCGACCCTAAAACTTTTTTTGTATATCCAAAAATGTTTTTTTTTTAATATAACAACGATTTCCACGAAAACATTCCAAAACTATCAGAAGCACTAATTTGGTGTCATTTAGGGGATAACCCTACTGTGTTTTCCTATTTCCGGACGTATGTCGGTGGTTTTACTGTCGCAAATTTAGTTTTATTGGCGACCCGTTAGCCACGAAATGTTTTCTTCTAACAAATTGATTGATGGAGTTACTTCCCTTCAAATTGAAGTTCGGTAACTTTCGTGAGATATCGGAAAATTGTTTTCACGAATATATGCGATCTTTTCCAATTTATCTACATCTAGCGTAGCGAGGTGTTCCGATTAATAATAATAATAATCATAATAATAACTATATTTAATGATTTACTCCAGCGACAAACTAGGGGAGGGAATGTTTACCGATACTGATGGAGTTTACTGCCAAATCAAATGATTAAATATGTCAGTAAGATCTCGATGCGTTTCGTTATTTTTTGTAAGTGGTTACTGGGAACTTCGCGGGTTTCCGCTAAAAACAGTGTCAGAATGACCATGTGTTTGACGTCCAATAGCCGATGATATTAAAGATAAAAATCAATGTGCTCTAGTGGCGTCGTTAAATAAAACAAACTTTACTTTTCAACATTCGTTTGAGGATCCTGAGCATTTGTACTGCATTTCTATGCATTGGACCAATTGATTGCTTCAAACCAAGTGTGTACTTTAATACTGGATGCATATAAAATAAAACTAACATTGCAAATTATAAAATTGGTAAGTCTACAATTTCCTAGATACACTAGGAAAGATAATATTCATAACATTTTTTAAAAATGTTATTGTTAAACAGATAAATATAGAACCCTTCTTTTCAGTTTACATTAAAATAAATTGTTATAACTTATTTACTGGTTTCTATCCAATTAAGGTTCAACCAAGTCTGTCCTAGACCAGTACAGAAGTTAAGTGTTAGTATCAGAGTAAACCTTCTGCCTATTATTAAACAGCACGGGGTCTTTTGTATGTACTCTCCCACAAATAGGTCAGCACCATGTTTCCCTCAAAATCAAAATACCTTGCCTTTTATAAATTTAAAAGTTTTTAAACATACCTATGTGGATAATACTACATATTTCCTTTTTTTAATTAAGTTATGAAATAGATATAGAAAATAAAATGGCCATAAGGTTTTTGTCTTTTTGAAAATTGTATAATGGAAAAAAAAGCCCTTATATTTAAAACTGCACATACAATATGCCCCCAAAACGTCACTTTGCCATGCCGTACTTCATTTCTAGGGAAAACACTGTGATGAATGGTATTGTTGGTTTGCATAATGCATTTCTATACAAGCAGAGGTTATTTTGGATACCGGTAGTCAACACCTGTATTTAATATCCATAAATAAAATTATTTTCCAAAATAAAATGTTTTTCCTACCTACCTACCCTATATTTTTCCAGCATGTAATTGGAAACAAGTAATTATTTTTTTTCGCTCTGATATGATGAACACTTATTAAAATGGGCAATGACAAGCATTATATATTTATGAAGGAATGGCTTGTTTCTCAGATCGTTTCAAGATGAATAATCTTTTCTTCAAATGACTTCTAGTTTATAATAAATCCAAAGAACAACAGCATCTGTCTTGAAGGAAGACTATTCCAGGCTTTATTACATTTCTTGTCAAGTACAGACACATTTTGCTTTAAGTAAGTGATGCTATCAGTGAAGGACATTCTAAAATCCAAATACACGTAATGTACAGTTTTCGTGGTTCTGCGTTGGAATAGCATTGAGCTAGAAAGTTAATGTTTCTTTTGTTCAATGGCTGGCTAGTGGATGTCAAACATTTGGTCATGTAATCTAAGAGGAAACGGTTATACTTTTCCTTTGATGTACCAGGCATTGGGCACTGGTTGAGACAGAAACAACATCAGAGCTTGGGTTCACCTAAGGGATTCAATCCTTAGACTCGAGCACCTCAGGTGAATGCTCTACCGACTGAGTTAGATCCTGCCCCCATGGAGAGATAAACATCAGTGTGGACAGCCCTACTATAGGTCATTAATGCATGTCAAAAATTACATTTATGTCTCTGCAAGAAATCCCCTGCGCGTGCTGTAACCTCACTGTGGTGCAGGGGTGTAACATTCTCTTTGAGAATGGCCAATACAGCACAAATCCCCTTCGGTTTTTTCGAGATACAATTGAAATTTTGAGTAAAAGTCGGTATCTATCTGTGATATTTGTATTTTTTTAGTTCTTTACAGTTTTTATTTAAATCTTGCATTTTTATATTGATGTTGATCATCACTTTATTTGTTTGCATTACCATAGTTTGACACCCAATAGCCGATGTATTTTTCGTGCTGGGGTGTCGCTTAACATTCATTTATTCATTCATTCATTCTGCAAGAAATGGTGGGGGGGGGGGGGGGGGGGGGGTTCCAGGCATTACTCATGCTCCTAATTGTGTCCGATGTACTTTTCAGCATCGAAGATCAATTTACACCTGAACACGCGGGGAGGGGGCGGGGAGTGTGGGTGGGGGGGGGGGGGGAGAGTAATGATCAAATATACAAAAGGTATACATGGAGCAGGGTGATAAAACAATCACCGATTTTGAAAAAAAAACCTTTATGGATGGTTTCCAATTAGTAGTCTGAAAAACCCATTTTACAGTGACAAGATGGCGAACATCTCTCAGCAAACTTACTTGCTTTAGTCAATGCCCACATTGTACACACTAGCTGAAAGGTCTGTGCACCCCCTACGTTTAACAGACACTACATATCCCTTTTTTAACAGAAACTGTGCAAAGTTTGTGGTGAACTTGATCAAATATGACATCTAGTACCGGTAGTTAGAATATTTCACACACACACACACACACACACCTTCAAATTACTATATCAACAACAAAAACAAATATGTATGCATGTTTGTTTTTTAATGTAGTTTACATGGTTTCCTTACTTTTAACGTTACATGCCAATATTTTAAAGACAATATATAGTGACACCTTATTATACTTAGTGCCTTGAACAGATTCATAATGGTGACCTTGATATTCATCAGAAAAACTGGAACCATATTTTTTTTCTGAATCTATGTACAATAGTGATTATAAACAGCATTGGTTCCAAAAATTAACATGAAATTCCCACGGGATTTATTTTAGCTACATATGCCCCTACTTTATGCTGTGGACATTTTAGATGAGGGGAATACATGCAGATTATCAAAAGTAACTTTTCCGGAGTTGAGTATAATCCACAACAAAACTTTCATGTCAGTCAGTTAAAGCAGTCCCGAGTTATCCAGTGGAAACCAAATTCAATATGGCTGACATGTGGTGAAACTTTCGAAATCAATCAACCACAAAAAATTAAGGCTGATGGGTCAGCATTCTTGAGTAATCCACAGGAAACCATAGACAATATGGCTGGCAATAGTGGCCATCTTAGATAAGCGGCGGTTCCAGTTATTGGAAGCAAAGTTCTCTAGATAAAATCAATCCATCATTAAAAAGATCAGGTTGATCGGTCAAAGGCCTAGTGCAAAAATGGCTAATGACCTATATACAATTGCATGTTTTGAACCAATGCGTATTATGTTGGCATCAGCATACCATACGACATGCTTCATAATGCATTATCTTATCTTTCCCGCAATATTTTTTTCTTAAATTGCTAATTCTGAATCGGGTGAGCATACTCTACATTTTACATTTGGTTTCAAGGATGGAACTTTCACAACAATTAAATCCCTAATTAGCACTAATTAGAGTTTTTCTTAAGTAGCCTTTCCCGCGAAATATTTTTTTGTATTGGACTTGGGCTCAGTGAGATGTCCTCTTCCAAATAGCAAAGGAATTTCGGATGAAACATCCCTAATTAGCATTTAACCTCTTCTTAAGTGCACTTTCCCGCAATTGTTTTTTGTTCTTAAATTGGTAATTCTGAATCGGATGAGCATACTCTACATTTTACATTTGGTTTCAATGATGGAACTTTCACAACAATTAAATCCCTAATTAGCACTAATTAAAGAGTCTTTCTTAAGTAGCCTTTCCCGCAAAATATTTTTTCTTAAGTAGTGGATTTGGGCTCATCGACATGTCCTCAACCAAATAGCAAAGAAATTTCGGATGGAACTTTCACAATCTAATTAAAATTAGCTCCAATATTACATGTGGATCTAACACCAGCCAGTTGGAGCTCATGTCCACCAATCAAAACCTTTCTTGCAGAATCCTGCCAGTGATTTAAAAATAATTTGAAAACATTCCGAATTATCCTGAGGGTATACGACATGTTTTGTGTGAATTACGAATGCCTTAAAACATGTTTTATTTTATAAAATAAATAATTTGTAGTGTAAAACTGAAGACTGATTTAGGTTTTTTTTTTTATATAAATAAATAAATAACTTTTAATGTAAAATTGAAGACTGATAACCCCACCCCGTACGTATTGGTATGGTTCGCTGTACTGCGGCCACTAAAATAGACTCGCCCGATATTTTTAGAATTTGTATGCTCCCAAATAACGTTATAAAAGGCGAAGTGTGATTGGTCAATATTTAAATTATTATTTACAGACGAAATGTTACCTGAACATTGGGGACTACGCAGTGTTGTTAGTTTTAAATCACTGGCAGGATTCTGCAAGTAAGGTTTTGATTGGTGGACATGTGCTCCAACTGGCTGGTGTTAGATCCACATGTAATAGTGGAGCTAATTTTATTAGATTGGAACTTTCACAATTAAATCCTTTATTAGCATTTGACCTCTACTTAAGTGCACTTTCCCGCAATATTTTTTTCTTAAATTGGTAATTCTGAATTGGGTGAACTCTACATTTTACATTTGGTTCCAAGGATGGAACTTTCACAATTAAATCCCTAATTAGCACTAATTAGAGTCATTCTTAAGTAGCCTTTCCCGCGAAATATTTTTTCTTAAGTTGTATATTTAGGCTCAGTGAGATGTCCTCTAACAAGTAGCAAAGGAATTTTGGAAGATATATTTAATAACATGGGTATGACCGATATTTGGCTGACACAGAACTTTTCTTCTATAAAGCTGCTTCTTGACACGTAAAGCTAAGACAAAATGATCAATATCTACAACAATGGAATAGTGATATATCTACATCATCAAGAGGTAAAACGTACGCTATATTTAAAGAAAATGTTAGTTTAGAGAAATATCTTATCCTATTATCACAAAAGTCCTGGACTACTTTACTAAAATTTAGAACCTCAAACCATTATATGCCTATTGAAACAGGGCGCTGGAACAACACCCCAGTGGAACACAGAACATGCACCTTATGTAATACAAATGACATAGGAGATGAATTTCACTATTTATTCACCTGCACATTTTTTGTAAATTTACTTCACTCATTGTTAAAGTTATACTATTATATTAACCTAGTATCTTGAATTATAAGCGTTTGATAACTAATAATAAAATAAGTGCCCTTAAGAAACTATGCAAATTAATAAAAGAAATTATTGACAAATTCCATAAACCCTAAAACTACAGCTGCCTACAAGTGAAAATATATAGACTATCCATTATTGCCATTATCTATTTGTTTACGAATATGTATGTATGTGTATACGTACGAGTGTTTGCGTATACTTTTGTGCATGTACAGTATGATGATTGTTCTTTGCATATTACATTGTGAATTTATTACATATATGCATTGTACTGTATACCCCTGCGCGTGCTGTAACCTCACCGTGGTGCAGGGGTGTAACATTCTCTTTGAGAATGGCCAATACAGCACAAAATTGAAATTTTGAGTAAAAGTCAGTATATGTCTGCACAGTTCTTTACAGTTTATATTTAAATATTGAATTATTGTGTTGATGTTGATCATCACTTTGTTTACATTACCTTAGTTTGACACCCAATAGCCGATGTATTTTTCGTGCTGGGGTGTCGTTAAACATTCATTCATTGTACTGTATACATATATATATATATCTATCTGTATACATATATATATATTATCTCCTGTAAAACCCATCTTGTCACTGTCAAATATTTCTTTTCATATTCCCCATATGCCGTTGTATAACGGCCTGGGAGAAATAAAGTTCTGTTCTGTTCTGTTCTGATGGAACTTTCACAACAATGAAATCACATTTTGGGAGTAATTTCAGTAGCGCCCCCTATTTACTCCCGCACTAGATTTACTTAATAATTGGGTTTCTGTGGTCAGTTGGGGTCCCTTTACACCTCAAACCTTTTGGAACTCTCGCAACAATTAAATCTCACTTGGCTCCCACACTATTAAAATGAATGAATGAATGAATGTGTTAGACACCCCAGCACGAAAAATACATCGGCTATTGGGTGTCAAACTATGGTAATGCAAACAAATAAGGTGATGATCAACATCAATATAAAAATTCGAGATTTAAATAAAAACAGTGTAAAGAACTGTGAAAAACATCAGACAGATAGATACCGACTTTTACTCAAAATTTCAATTTGTGCTGTATTGGCCATTCTCAAAGAGAATGTTACACCCCTGCACCACGGGGAGGTTACAGCACGCGCAGGGGTTCTGGATGGAATCGAACGGATTCCATCATATTTCGTGGTCCAAATATATCTTTTCGAGTTTCTTTCAGATGGGTACACACCACCAAAATGTGGCGTACCGTCAGAGTACACTGACAGCGCTCACACTGAGGTGGAGGATCCTTCTTCAAAATAAATGAATGGGTCAAGTAAGTATGACCGATGCGGGCACAACACAAGACTACCTCATCCTTCCTGCACTGTCTATAGGAGCACTGCCACTCTCCCAAGACTCGCTTGATAGCATGAACCCTGTTCGCAACCGCACCATCCCAATCACGTTGCCAAGTCGAAAAGATAAATTGGTTAATACTAAGTTTAAAATCAGTATACAGTACACCAACCCTGGCATGAGGCAAATCCAATGCAGACTTGGCAGCAGAATCTGCCTTTTCATTACCCCTAATACCAACATGGCTGGGCACCCAACAAAATACATCAGCTTTATTGGCAATAGGAGACACACTTTCGTATCACCATCCCAATTAAAGGGACATTCCTGAGTTTGCTCCATTGTAAGATGTTTCCGACTAATAAAATATTTCTACGATTACACTTACACATTAAATATATTTTCTTGTTTAGAATATCAGTGTCTGTATATTCAATGTGTTTCTGGTCGTTTTGATATTTGTAAGAAGCCCAAACTGGATTCTGTCTTGAAATAATTTCGTACGTACGAAAAAAACATATTTTAGGGAATAAAATGAAATTTAACCTAGTACAAATATTAGAACTATCAGAAACACGTTTAATATACAGTCACTAATATTTTATGCAGAAAAATATATTTGATATGCAATTACAATCGTTAAAAAGTCTCCGTTAGTCGATAATATCTTAAACATTGCAGCAAATTCAGGAATGTCCCTTTAAGGGATGGCCCAGCTTCATATTGCGCAAAGCTTGGAGACACGAAAATGAGTCAGTAAAAATAATAAATTTGGATGCTTATTGAATCTTTGATTTCTTCTAAGGCTTTAATGCCTGCCCAAACTTCAGCACTAAAAATTTATGCTGATTCGGGCAGTCGCATGGAAATGTGTCTGATGGAAAAACTGTAGCACAAGCCACATAATTCCCATCACGTGATCCGTCTGTATACACAGGAATGTAATCACGGTACTTGTCTTGGATTTCCATGAACAACTGTTTATATACCACAGCATCTATACGATCTTTCTTCAGATGCGAAAGACCAAACACAATTTTAGGTGTTGTAACATACCAAGGTGGTAAAAGAAAATAAGAAGGAGTTTCCAAAGTGTCAGTTAAATCAATGTTGGAAAGCGACAAAAAACACTTAATTTCATATATTTGTTATCAAACACCGCATCATGTGCTGGATGTGTTGGTAAAGATTTAATCTTGGCAGCATACTGCAGAGAAAGCTTTGCACGTCTAGCACCCCCACACTATTACTGCTGCAATTTGGGCAATCATTAAAGCTCTGGAACAGATTAATGATTCATGTGCATCCAAATATATTATTTTTACAGACTCACTTTCTTGTCTCCAAGCTATCGATTGCCATTAAAGATGTTATATTTTGTTGGGTACCCAGCCATGTTTGCATTAAGGGTAACGACAAGGCAGATGTTGCTGGTTTCAACTTGCCCCGTGTCCATGTTGCTGTCCTACAGGCGGTGCAGGAAGGATGAAGTAGTCTTGTGCCGTGCCAGCATCGGTCATTTTCAGTGTACACTTACTGTGAGTCACATTTTGGTGGAGTGTGATCATCTCAAGCCGACGAGAAATAATATATTTGGCAACAGAAATATTTTGGAATCTTTTAAATTCCATCCAGAATTAATTGTAAAGTTTTAAAAACACTTTGACTTCTATACAAAGTTTTAAAATATACTTACGTTGATTTTATGTATTATATTATACCGCCCCCCCCCCCCCCCCGAGTTTCTTACACTGTAGTTTTACATAAATATTTTCATATATTTACCATTTGTGACACCCAATAGCCGATGTCTATTTTTGTGCTGGGTTGTCCTTAAATTCATTCATTAATTATTAATTCATTAAAGGGACATTCCTGAGTTTGCTGCAATGTTTTAAGATGTTATTGACTAATAAAAATATTTCTACGATTAAACTTGCATATTAAATATATTTTCTTGTTTAGAATATCAGTGCCTCTATATTAAACTTGTTTCTGATCGTTCTAATATTTATACTAGGTTAAGTTTCATTATATTTCCTAAAATATATTTTTGAAAACAAAATCCAGTTTGGGCTTCTTACAAATATTAAGACGACCAGAAACACATTGACTATACAGACACTAATATTCTAAACAAGAAAATATATTTAATATGTAAGTTTAATCGTAGAAATATTTTATTAGTCGGAAACATTTTACAATGCAGCAAACTCGGGAATGTCCCTTTAATTACTGAAGAAAAAATCGTACAGACATTTTTTCCTGGAAATTCAAGACAGGTACCGTGATTATATTCCTATTTATACAGATGGATCACGGGATTGTAACTCTGTGGCGTGTGCTATATTTTTTCCACCAGACACAATCTTTCCCATGATATTGCATGACTCTGCATCAATCTTTACTGCTGAAGTTTGGGCAGTCTTAGAAGAAATCAACAATTCGATTCCATCCAAATTTATTATTTTACGGACTCACTTTCGTGTCTCCAAGCTTTACGAAACATGAAGCTGGACCATCCCTTAATTGGGATGGTGATACGAAAGTGTGTCTTTTTATCCATTGCCAATAAAGATATTGTATTTTGTTGGGTGCCCAGCCATATTGGAATCAGGGATAATGGAAAGGCAGATTCAGCGACCAAATTTGCTTTGATTTTGCCTCACGCCATGGTTGGTATGCCCTATATTGATTTTAAACATAGTATCAACCGATCTGGCAACATGATTGGGACGGTGCGCTTGCGAACAAGTTTCATGCTAACAAGCCGGTCTTGGAAGAGGGGGAGTCCTCCTATAGGCAGTGCAGGAAGGATGAAATTGTTTTGTCATACTTACTTGACCCATTCATTTATCTTGAAGAAAGATCTTCGACCTCAGTGTGAACACTGTCAGTGTACTCTGACGGTACGCGACATTTTGGTTGAGTGTAAGCATCAGACAGAAATTGGAAAATATATATTTGGACAATGTAATGTGATGGAATCCTTTTGATTTTTGTGCTGGGGTGTCGTTAAACATTCATTCATTTCATCCAGAACTTTTACTACCGTTTTTTCGTGATACTGACTATTATTCTAAATTTTAATATTACCTATCTATGATTACCTATCTATGTTGACTGAGACATGCTGGCTAAAACGTTCATCATGTCTATTGTAAAAGTTAATAAGTAAACACTCAATTGGCAAACTCCGGTTATGTGTGTAAACGAACCGGAAGTGATCAGTTGTGTGTATTGCCCTTTATAAGTTAAATTAAATTAATAATAAAATAATACCTTTCCTTTAGTTAGAATGATTACTTTTATAAAATAAAAGTAATCCTGTTGGAAATTAATAAATAATATTGTACTTTTGGAAATAATTAGACTTTAATTTGACTGAAAACTATTTGGAACCGCCCTCACGCCATAGTAAACGACAAAATCCCGTTTTGTGCTTAGAACTCCCGTGGCGTGGAAATAGTGTTCAATAAAATATATTTAGTTTAAAGGGACATTCCTGAGTTTGCTGCAATTTTTAAGATGTTATCGACTAACAGATACTTTTTAATTACATATCAAATATATTTTTCTGCATAAAATATTAGTAGCTGTATAGTAAACGTGGTTCTGATTGTTCTAATATTTGTACTAGGTTAAATTTAATTTTATTTCCTAAAAAACATTTTTTCAAATTATTTCAAGACAAAATCCAGTTTGGGCGTTTTACAAATATTAAGACGACCAGAAACACATTGAATATACAGACACTGATATTCTAAACAAGAAAATATATTTAATATGTAAGTTTAATCGTAGAACTATTTTATTAGTCGGAAACATCTTACAAGGCAGCAAACTCAGGAATGTCCCTTTAACCTATTTCTGGCTATAACAGAAATAGACGTAATTAATACAGTCATCAAAATATATATTTGGACGCCGTGTTAATTGCGAGATAAGACTTGTGTTACTGATTTACCACGTCTTTCTATTCGTCCCTTTTTGATTTCGCCCCAGGAATTATCTCCCGTCTAGTTTAATTATAAATTCGTCTCGGGCATCTTTACGTCGCACAGAGAAGAATACAAATGTATTGATGTGAATACATCTAGTGTTATTTATATCATTGGTTGATCTTGCTCTTTTTAGTATTGCGTTATTTATGTCAACAAAGATAATTGTTTGTTGACATGCAAAGCTTATCTATTGTATAAATATCTGGCCGATCGGTGTGTCGAGCCTTTGATCAGTTGCACTTAGAAATATATCTTGTCAAGGCAACGCTACCACGTAACCCACACCACCCCGAACCGGTTACATTGACCATTACTAAGTTTGGTTTTCACCGACTAGCCGATGTACTTTTCGTGCTGGGGTGTCGTTAAACATTCATTCCAAATCCATTGACCGGATCACTCCTTACAACAGTTTAAAGGGACATTCCCGAGTGTAATGCATTGTAAGATGTTTCCGACTAATAAAATATATGTCTGTATATTCAATGCGTTTCTGGTCTTCTTAATATTTGTAAGAAGCGCAAACTGGATTTTGTCTTCAAATAATTTCGTATGTACGAAAACAAAATGAAATTTAACCTAGTACAAATATTAGAATGATCAGAAACACGTTTAGTATACAGCCACTAATATTTTATGCAGAAAAATATATTTAATATGTAATTACATTTGTTAAAAAGTCTGTTAATCGATAACATCTTTAAAATTGCAGCAACTCGGGAATGTGGCGATACTTTGAAACATTACACAAGGTGGTCGACTTGAGGAGACGAGTGTTTCTCAGTCGAACATTCCACAATTTTTTTTTTTAACCGTCTTTGGTTCGAAGCCAAGCCCCTTCTGAATAGCAAACGGTGACAGTTTGCTCAAGGCTACGTCAACAGATGAACTGATTACCAGAAACCTTGGCCAGGAATCAGAAAATACAACTTTCGATTTTTTTAACATTGATAGATGACATGGATTCCTCCTCACATGAGGAGAAATCCGCAACTTCGGTGTGGACACTTTTCAGGTTTCCATCAAGAGAGTTCGTGTTTTTATTGGCCATTGGTTCAGAAAATTCATGAACCATGCCCCCACCCACCACGGTGTCCAACATGGGAACATGAAGCTACGGATAATCACCAGACAATCATGTCTGGGATACATGGTTGATATACTTGGACATTAAAATCAAAATCACCCAATTGACCCCAACCACCGCCCCGAGAACAACGAATACATATGGTACACAAAACAATGGTTTGTTCTTGACTAATGGAAACAAAGCAGAGGTTCTTTTCTCTCGAGCTTGGCGTGACCAGCCGATTGATCACGTCGGGCCTTCTTGACCACCTGTCTATTTGAACTACGGGTATTGTTAGAAGTCATACCCGCAGGTATGCCATCATCCATTTTCACGGGTCACACCTCACGGCCAACAAGGCGCGTTGTACTATATTAGCCATTCTCAAGGAGAATGTTTCGCCCCTGCACCACGGTGAGGTTACAGTACTCGCAGAGGTACTGTAAGCTGTACAACTAATATTGACACAACATGGCTACCCTGAAATTGCAGTGTGACAATGGGCCTAAACCCCAAATTTCTTTCTAAAAAGAGGGTCAGACTAATCCACAGTCGCCCATTTCATTCAGTCACAAGGAAAGGTAGGAGTGGGAAAACAGGTCAGTAAAACTGAAAATCAGGTACTATATCCTATGCAGTACATTGCAAACACACTAAACAATCAGCCAAAAGAGGTTTTAGGCTACCAGAAATATGTTCGATCTGCCTTTGAAATAAGTCAAAAAGCCAGTTCTGCTTCAGAGAAATGTTCCACTCAAATGAAGTGCATGTTCGATATATGAAAAGGGTAAAAGAGTCTTGCTAAAATACCCTCCTTCTCTGTCACGAGTACCCCAAAAACACCATGAAAAAAAGATAAATCATATGCCAGATATATGGTTAAATTCAAAGATCCCAACATGCAGTGGGTGTCTGAAATTTGTGCTGACTCGCGACCGGATGGAGACTGTGTGAATGTTCCGACGCAACACCCTTGCAGACAGAAGGTCTACTGGTATACGACCATACAGAGCTTTGGCGGGAAGAAGGAGCCCATCGGTTCGACGAGGAACATCACGTGGGCGCCGGGACTCAGCAGACGGGTTCTGGAGCCCGAAAAATCGTTTTCTTGCGACTGAACCGTCACATAGAACAGAACCACTTTAGGAATTAAAGGAACATTCCTGAGTTTTCTGCACTTTTTAAGATTGTAATTACATATCAGATATATTTTTAGGCATACAATATTAGTGCCTGTATATTAGTTGTTTCTGGTCGTTATAATATTTGTACTAGATTAAATTTCATTTTATATAAGAAATATAATTTTTTCGTACGTACGAAATTATTTGAAAACAAAATCCAGTTTGGGCTTCTTACTAATATTAAGACGACCAGAAACACATTGAATATACGATTGGATTGGATTGAATGTTTGTTTAACGACACCCCAGCACAAAAATACATATCGGCTATTGGGTGTAACAAATGGTAAGTATATGAACATATTTATATAGACTCGTGTAAAACCACAGTGTAAGGAGCTGGGGGGGGGGGGGGGGGGGGGGGGTTATAATACAATATATAAAATCAAGTTAAGTATATCTTAAAATTTTGTATAGAAGTCAAAGTGTTTTAAAAACTTTACAATTAACATTGGATGGAATTTAAACGATTCCAAAACATTTCTGTTGCCAAATATATCATTTCTTGTCGGCTTGAGATGATCACACTCCACCAAAATGTGCCGCACAGTCAGTGTACACTGACAGTGTTTACACTGAGGAGGAGGGTCCTTCTTTAAAATAAATGAATGCGTCAAATATGTATGGCCGATGCGGGCACGGCATAAGACTACTTCATCCTCCCTGCATCGCCTGTAGGATGACTGCCACTCTCCCAGGACTGCCTTGATAGAATGAAGCTTATTCGCAACCGCACCGTCCCAATCATCTTGCCAAGTCGAAAAGATATATTGGTTAATATGAAATTTAAAATCATTGTAGGGGACACCAACATGGACACGGGGCAAGTTCAAAGCAGACTTGGCAGCAACATCTGCCTTTTCGTTACCCCTAATGCCAACATGGCTGGGTACCCAACACAGTATAACATCGTTATTGGCAATTGATAAAAAGACACACTTTCGTATCACTATCCCAACTAAGGGATGCTCCAGTTTCATGTACTGTAGAGCTTGAAGACACGAAAGCGAGTCTGTAAAAATAATATACTTGGATGCATATGAATCCTTAATCTGTTCTAGGGCTTTAATGATTGCTCAAATTTCAGCAGTAAAGATTGATGCTGAATCGGGCAATCTCATGGAAAGTATTGTGTCTGATGGAAACACTGTAGCACAAGCCACCGAATTCCCATCCCGTGATCCGTCTGTGTAAACAGGAATGTAATCACAGTACCGCTCTTGGATTTCCATGAAATGTTGTTTATAAATAACTGGATCTGTGCGATCTTTTTTTAGATGCACGATCTTTTTTTAGATGCACAAGATCGAATACAATTTTTGGTGGTTTGATACACCAAGGTGGCAAAATAAAATATGAAGGCGTTTCCAAAATGTCTGTTAAATCAATGTTGGAAACTGATAAAAACTGCTTAATGCGAAGACCAAATGTTCGAATCGCATTCGCATCAAATAACTTCATATATTTATTATCAAACACCGCATTGTGTGCAGGATGTTTTGGCATTGATTTAATCTTTGTAGCATACTGCAGAGAAAGCTTTGCACGTCTAGCACCCAAACTAGGTTCGTGTGCATCGACGTACAAGCTCTCCACAGGAGATGTTTTGAAAGCACGAATACAAAGCCTAAGTCCCTGGTTGTGTATAGGATCTAGCATTTGCAAGTAAGACTTACGTGCTGACTCATACACAATGCACCCATAATCAAGTTTAGACCGAACTAAAGATCTATAAAGTCGGAGCATAACCTTTCGATCTGCTCCCCATTCAGTCTTGCCAATAACCTTTAAGATATTGAGAGCCTTTAAGCCCTTCTTTTTCACATACTGTAAATGAGGAACAAAAGATAGCCTCCTGTCAATAACCCCCAGAAATTTGGTCTCCTCCACAACTGGAACCGGAGTTTTGTCCAGAAACAGCTGTGGATCCAAATGGTGACCTTTTCTGGCAGATATGCATACAGACTGTTTTTGACCCCGAGAATCGAAATTCATTGTCAATTACCCATTGTTGAAGTTTATTCAAACAAAGCTGCAACTGACGTTCAATGACACTCATACTGGACGACCTGTAGCAAATCTGAAAATCGTCGACATATAACGAGCTATCAACGCCAGGTGTTAAACACTGGGTGATGCTGTTAATTTTCACGGAAAATAAAGTTACTGACAGGATGCTACCTTGAGGCACACCCATCTCTTGGGAGTGAGAATCGGATAACGTAGATCCCACTCGTACCTTGAAAGACCTATGCTGTAAGAAATTTGAGATAAAGCCAGGCATACGGCCCATGCCATGGAGGTCTTTCAAAATCCCATACTTCCACGTGGTATCATAAGCTTTCTCGAGGTAAAAAAAGACCGATACCAAATGCTGGTTATGGATAAAAAGCATCCCTACAAAACGTTTCAAATCTAACAAGATGATCGACCGTGCTACGTATTGGCCTAAACCCACATTGCACGTTAGTAAGCAATTTGTGGGACTCAAGATACCAGACAAGTCTACGGTTGATCATTCTTTCCATGGTTTTACAAATGCAACTTGTCAAAGCAATAGGGCGATAATTGGTAGGATTTGTTGGATCCTTACCAGGCTTAGGAATAGGAATGGCAATGGCTTTTCTCCAATCAGAAGGAAAGTCACCCGAAATCCAGATTTTGTTAAAGATATTTAATAGAACCATTAAGGATGATTCAGGTAAGTGTTTTAAGAGTTGATAATGTATTTCATCTGGTCCTACCGAAGTATCATGGGCTCTACGTAGAGCGTCCTGCAACTCCTCCAAAGAGAAGTGCCTGTTGTATACTTCAACATTTTCAGATGAAAAGTTAATAGGTTGCTTTTCAGCTTTATTTCTGACAGACGTAAAAGCATCTGTACTGAAAGAAGAAGAAGAGTTATGGGAGAAACTGTCTGCCAATGCATTGGCAATGTCACGATGAGACGTAACATCCGTGTCATTGACAGACAAATGGCGAACTGTATTATTGGATTCTTTTCCCTTGATTTTACGTATCCTATTCCAGACAGATTTCACAGATGTTTGAGAAGTCAACTTGGAGATATAATTTCTCCAAGATGATTTCTTACTCTGTCTGATAGTTTTACGAGCCTTTGCCCGAGCAATGCGATAACCACTCAGGTTATCCCCGGTAGGTTCGCGTTTGAACCTCTCGAGGGTCCTGTTTCGCTCTTTGATTGCATCTTACCATGGTTTATTGAAACGCTTCGGTACTGCCGAAGTCTTAGGAATAGTTTCCTCTGCAATATCTTTCAAGATGGAGGTGAACAAAGACATGGGATCATCGGCACCAGTCATGGCAGTTTGTTGCAGTCGAGTGCTGCATAGATGCCGAAATTGATCCCAGTTTGCCCCTGTCAACCTCCATCTCTGAACTCTTTCAAGTGATGGAGGTCCATCATTCTCCAAAATAACTGGAAAGTGGTCACTACCACAAGGGTCTGGACAAACGTTACATGAGAAATCAAGACAAAGTGATGGACTACAAAGGGTTAAATCAATGGATGTGAAAGAACCACTTGCAGGATGAAAGTATGTATGACTTTTATCATTTAGTAATAAGTCATTTTTGAGAATTAAGTCTTCTAATTGTTTACCTCTAGTGTTTATGTCATCGCATCCCCACAAAGTGTGGTGTGCATTAAAATCTCCCATGATAATAAAGGGAGTAAGAAGACCTTGAAAGTCCCTAGTGTTAAAATTGTAATTGTTTCGAGGGGGTAAATAAACTGAACAGAGAGTAATAGTTTTATGAGCCGTGACCTTTACGGCCACAGCTTGTAAAGTCGACTTTAATATGACTTCACTCTGGGGAATGTTTTCATTTACAATAATGGAAACGCCCCCAGACGCTGTGTTTTCACTCTGTTGACATTTATGGTAGAGATTAAATCCTCTGATGTTAATACTGTCAGTATCCTTCAGGAAAGTTTCCTGAAGACACACTGCAAGAGGATTATACTTTTGAATTAGAAGACTTAATTCATCAAAATTGGGCCTAATCCCACGACAGTTCCACGGGATAACTTTATTTTCCATCGGGAGGAAGTATGGGTTTTATCTTTGGCTTTGCTGGTGGTCTCTGTGATCGGCAATGATCTGGAGATGAAATCTCCATATCATCACCGATATCAGCCAAAGTATCATACATATTGCTGATCGGGACCGAACGTAATTCGATCTTTTTCAGCCTACCAGACAGTACTTCTGTAGCTTTCTTTGGAGATTTCTTTGTGTCATTGCCTGTCTTAGGGAGACTAGTGCTCGACCTATTTGGTGGATTTTTAAGATCCAACGACACTTGAGTTTCAATTTCCTTTTTCTGGGGTGTGCTTTTTGCACCTGTTTTTGCGTCTTCTCAATATCAGACAGTTTCTTGTACTTGGCTTCATCACAATGCCAAGTGAGGTCTGTGTTGACTGCAACACTTTTAGTAGCGACTTGTCACCGACTGTAGGTGTTGCTGTCTCCACCAATCTCCTGGCATCCGTGAAGGACAGTTTATTTTGTACCTTCACCTGTTGAACTCTTTTTTTTGCAGCTTCCACCGCGGACACTCTCGCGAGTATGCACAGTTGAGACAAAGTGTATCGTTCTTACATGTCTTGCTGTCATGGTCAAATTGACCACAACGAGTGCATGTAAGTTTTCCACGACATGTGTTCTGACCATGGCCAAACCGCTGGCATTTGAAGCAACGCAAGGGGTTTGGAATGAAGGGTTCAACAGGAATATTAAGGTAACCGGCTTTGACAGATTGAGGAAGGGTAGGGACGTTAAAGGTGAGGATACAAGTATTCGTCGGTAACAAGTCATTGTTTCGACGAACCTTTATCCTCCTCACAGCAGTAACTCCTTGTGTACGTAAATTTTGGCATATTTCTTCCTCGCTAACACCTTCCAAATCTCTGCATCTAATAACTCCCTTTGACGAATTAAGGGAGGAATGCGCAGTTACCTTAATTGGTACGTTGCAAAAAACTGTCGACTTGAGAAGACAAGTAGAATGCCTTTCGGTTAAACATTCAACCAAAAGGCCAGTCTTAATTTTTTTGACAGATTGGGCTCACCAGCCAAGCCAACAATTGCCTTTTGAATGGCAAAGGGTGAAAGTTTATTCAAGGCTCCGTCATCAGTGGAACTGATGACGAGAAACCTTGGCCAGTTTTGTGAAGAAATCACTTTGGATTTCTTCACACTAGTTTTCGATTTCATGGACTCCTCGTCGGAAGACAAGAAGTCCGAAACTTCGGTGTGGACCCTTTTAAGGGTCCCATCTGTATTTGGTATAATTTTTGGTTGATCCATATTAGATTTGAAAATATTTTCATCAACCATGCCCCCACCCACCACCGGGTCCAACAAGGGGACATGGTGCTGCGGATAACCAGCAGACATCCATGCCAGGGATACATGGTTGATATACTTGGGTATTAAGAAAACAAAATCACCCAAATGACCCTAGCCACCGCCCCAAGAGCAACAAATACATATGGTATATAACAAAATGTTTGCTCTTGACTAAATGTAAACAAAACAAAGATTGTATGCTCTCGAGCTTGGCGTGACCAGCCGATTGATCAGGTCGTGCCTACCTGACCACCCGTCTATTTGAACTCCGGGCCAAAGTGATGTATTGTCAGAAGTCATACCCGCAGGTATGCCCCAACTCAATCACCAGGATCCCATCATCCATTTTCACGGGTCGCACCTCACGGCAAACAAGGCGCCCCAAAAGGGAAGTTGTACTGTATTAGCCATTCTCAAGGAGAATGTTTCACCCCTGCACCACGGTGAGGTTACAGTACACGCAGGGGCATTGAATATACAGACACGGATATTCTAAACAAGAAAATATATTTAATATGCAAGTTTAATCGTAGAAATATTTTATTTGTCTGAAACATCTTACAATGCAGCAAATTCAGGAATGTCCCTTTAACCGTGTGTACCATTATTAGTATATCTGAACCACCGGCAAATTTACAATAAATTCATAATCAGATGCTATATATTCTATATATTCTGCCCCCTGCGCGTGCTGTAACCTCATCGTGGTGCAGGGGTGTAACATTCTCTTTGAGAATGGCCAATACAGCACAAATTGAAGTTTGGAGTAAAATTCGGTGTCCGTAAAATTCTGTGATATTTGTATTTGTGTTTTTGCACAGTTCTTTACGCTGTTTTTTGTTTGGACCTTGAGTTTTTGTATTGATGTTGATCATCACTTTATTATTTGCATTACCATAGTTTGACACCCAATAGCCGATGTATTTTTCGTGCTGAGGTGTCGTTAAACATTCATTCATTCATTCATTATATATTCTGATGACTGACGTCCATCAGAAGGGAACATATGAATTGAGGAAAAAAATGCCACTTTGATGCCGCTGCAGACCAGTTGTAAATAATTGGTATTCACAGAACGGGACTCAAATCAGAATAGCGGCAGTCGAACATATGCTATACAATCGAGAATACTTTATGGATTCCATTGAATGTGATGCATCAGTTCACGACTATGTACATAGAATGTAATTCTTTTTAACGACTAATTAGATATCAAATATATTTTTCTGCATAAAATATTAGTGCTTGTATATTAAACATGTTTCTGATCGTTCTAATATTTGTACTTGGTTAAATTTCATTTTATTTCCTAAAATGTTTTTTTGTACGTACGAAATTATTTGAAAAAAAATCCAGTTTTGGGTGAATGAATGAATGTTTAACGACACCCCGGCATAAAAATATACATCGGCTATTGGGTGTCACAAACGTTAAGTATTGTTTACATCTTACACTGTGGGCGAAAAGTATAATACGATAAGTATATTTTAAAAGTGTATAGAAGTCAAAGTGTTTTAAAAACTTTACAATTAATTCTGGATGGAATTTAAAAGATTCCAAAACATTTCTGTTGCCAAAGATATTTCTCGGCTGCTTGAGATGATGACACTCCACCAAAATGTGGCGGACAGTCAGTGTACACTGACAATTTTCACACTCAGTAGGAAAGTGTGTCTTTTTATCAATTGCCAATAAAGATGTTATATTTTGTTGGGTACCCAGCCATGTTGGCACTAAGGGTAACAAAAAGGCAGATGTTGCTGCCAAGTCTGCTTTGAACTTGCCCCGTGTCCATGTTGGTGTCCCCTACAGTAATTATAAATTTCATATTAACGAATATATTTTTTCGACTTTGCAAGATGATTGGGACGGTGCGGTTGCGAACAAGCTTCATTCTGTCAAGCCAGTCCTGGGACAGTGGCAGTCATCTTACATACGGTGCAGAAAGGATGAAGTAGTCTTATGCCGTACCCGCATCGGCCATACATATTTGAATCGTTCATTTATTTTAAACAAGGATCCTCTTCCTCCTCAGTGTGAACATTGTCAGTGTACGCTGACTGTGCGCCACATTTTAGTGGATTGTGATCACCTCGAGCCGACGAGAAATGATATATTTGGCAACAGAAATATTTGGGAATCCTGTGGTTTTACATAAATATATATAAATAATATTTTCATATATTTACCATTTGTGACGCCCAATAGCCGATTTATTTATTTTAAAGAAGGACTCTTTCCCTCGGTGTGAACATTGTCAGTGTACACCGACTGTGCGCCACATTTTGGTGGAGTGTGATCATCTCAAGCCTACGAAAAATCATATGTTTGGCAACAGAAATGTTTTGGAATCGTTTAAATTCCATCCAGAATTAATTGTAATGTTTTAAAATATACTTACCTTTTATGTATTGTATTATACTTTTCACCCACAGCTCCTTACACTGTGGTTTTATATAAGAATTGTTTCTCATTTTTTAGGAATTTATTGATGTATAAAAGTCACAATACTACATTTCTGACTTTTATACATTGATAAATTCCTAAAAAATGAGAAACAATTCTTATAATTACAAACGGTACAAGAAGTGTACCTTAAAACACTCGGAAATAATTTCTTTCGTTCTTACCGTCAGCCATGTTCTGTAAATAAGCGTAGGAATACATGTATACATACTATTTATTGGATGTTTTGGGGGTTTTTTTAACAGAATAAAAACAAATAAAAAATATATTGTAATTTTTTTTATAACATGAATATCTCATCCAGTTTCCCTTATTTTTTAATCCAGAAAACAGGTCACTTCCTTGTTCTATTTTTAAAACGATCACCGAACTGGGTCATTGGGCTTCTCGCCCATCAAGCTAAAAATAGTTCCAATCGATATTGGTCTTCCGTGATGACGTATTTTTATGAGGTTTATGGAAGGATAACGCTTGGTTTTTTAGTGACGTCAGCCAATCAGAATACAGTAAATCGTATAAATTCGGAACGTTTGTAATTATATAAATAATATTTTCATATACTTACCATTTGTGACACCCAATAGCCGATGTGTATTTTTGTGCTGGGGTCTTGTTAAAGGGACATTCCTGAGTTTGCAGCATTGTAAGATGTTTCCGACTAATAAAATATTTCTACGATTAAACTAGCATATTAAATATATTTTCTTGTTTAAAATATCAGTGTCTGTATATTCAATGTGTTTCTGGTCTGGTCGTATTAATATTTGTAAGAAGCCCAAACTGGATTTTGTCTTCAAATCTTTTAGGAAATAAGATGAAATTTAACCTAGTACAAATATTAGAACGATCAGAAACACGTTTAATATACAGCCACTAATATTTTATGCAGAAAAATATATTTCATATCTAATTAAAATCGTTGAACATCTTAAAAAGTGCAGCAAACTCAGGAATGTCCCTTTAAACATTCATTCTTTAAAATAAATGAATGTGTCAAATATGTATGCCTGATGCGGGCACGGCACAAGACTACTTCATCTTTTCTGCACCGCATGTAGGATGACTGCCACTCTAACAGAACTGGCCCCAATAATCTTGGCAAGTTGAAAAAATGTATTGATTAATAATATCACATTTAAAATCACTGTAGGAGACACGGGACAAGTTCAAGGCAGACATGGTAGCAACATCTGTCTGTATAGAACCAGGGAGTTAGGCTTTATCTTGGTGCTTTCAAAACATCTGTGGAGAGTTTGGGTGCTAGACGTACAAAGATTTATCTGCAGTATGCTACAAAGATAAATCAATGCCAAAACATCCTGCACATAAATCGGTGTTTGATAACAAATATATGAAGTTAATTGATGCGAAACTAAATGCGATTCGAACATTTGGACTTCGCATTAAGCAGTTTTTATTAGTTTCCAACATTGATTTAAAGGGGCATTCCTGAGTTTGCTGCAATGTTTTAAGATGTTGTCGACTAATAAAATATTTCTACGATTAAACTTACATATTAAATATATTTTCTTGTTTAGAATATTAGTGGCTGTATATTAAATGTGTTTCTGATCGTTCTAATATTTATACTAGGTTAATTTTCATTATATTTCCTAAACAAAAAAATATTTTGTAAACGTCCTCGTATTTTATTTTGCCACCTTGGTGTATCAAACCACCAAATATTGTATTCGATCTTGTGCATCTAAAGCAAGATCGCACAGATGCAGTTATTTATAAACACCATTTGATGGAAATCGAAGAGAGGTACTGTGATACAAATATTAAGACGACCAGAAACACATTGACTATACAGACACTGATATTCTAAACAAGAAAATATGTTATATAACATGTAAGTGTAATCGTAGATATATTTTATTAGTCGGAAACATCTTACAATGCAGCAAACTCAGGAATGTCCCTTTAACAAATAATTTTGTACGTACGAAAAAGCTGTATTTCAGGAAATAAAATGAAATTGAAACACGTTTAATATATAGCCAATAATATTTTATTCAGGAAAATATATTTGATATGTAATTACAATCGTTAAAAAATCTTAGTTGATAACATCTTAAAAATTGCAATATTTATTTAACTGTTAAGATTTTTGTTTAACGACACCATACGTTTATTGCAGACCCTATGGGTAATAAGTGTTTGTTCTTTGTACATGCATATGTTTTTGAATGTGTGTATGAGAGACGGAGAAATGTTTACAGGAATATGGGCAGTGGTCTAGAAGTCCAAAACATCGCAATTGGACCGTAGGATGGATCCCCTTGTTGGACCTATGTTTTTTTCTATTTTAACCAGTGCTCCAACGGAGAGTGCAACACAGATGAAACATGTATATTTTCATTTATTTG
>NW_024533199.1:0-79264 GCF_016097555.1 Gigantopelta aegis
TATAATATCATTTGTTTCTTAAATACTAATAATTTCTAAAATTACAAACTATATTATATAAATTTAGTTATTATCTAACACTAACACCAGATATAAGACAGCCCTTTATCAACACTGGAAAAAATCTGGTTCACTAACTCCAGCTATAAAGATTAGCCTCAAGGAAAACACCTTTGTAGTGTTAGTTGCTATTAACTCTGTTATATTTCTGTATTTAGGCAATCCCTACATTAGTTAGAATTAGTAAATTAACTGGTGTATTATTGGATGAAGTTGTGGCTACATCATGTGACTCATCAGAGATATCTCACTTAGTAAAGATTGCTAAAAATGACAGAATTGAAGTAGAATGGACTCGTAGAACATTACACAGGGTAGATTATTAACAATGACTTGAAGTGTGATGATCTGTATCTTAAATTAGTTATGTCAATGAAGTAGTTAAAGAGAGAAAATCCATTAATGTATGCTCTCTCTATGGAGTTAGAGACAGGAGAAGCACCATGAGATTAGCATTTCAGGTAAGAGCTACATTCATTGACTAGATCTCTATCTATCCATCTATCTATCTCTATAGACACCAATTGATAACAAAATTGATGAAGTTTAATTTTCATTTTAAAACAGTTTTTTAGTTTGACAAAGAGAGTCACAGTCAGTTACTAGTATTGTTACATAACTTTACTATTGCTGTAGTAAATCAATATGCATTACTTTATTGAAGGACATATTTCCCTGCATTCATGCGTGTTGGTCTTGTAGAAGATGAGTGAGTTATATTATAATATATTATCTACTGATGTTTATATTGAATTTATTTCAGTATTAACAAATATACACTTACAGATAACTGGTGAACAGAGTTATTTAGATGGAGAGAATGAATTAATTTCTTTTAAAGATATCAGAAAGTAATATATATTTTTTATAATTACTAATATATATTGTCTATAGGTCAATATTAAATCAGAACCTATTCACATCTCTGTGACCACAAAACCCACCCCAGAGGAAGATAATATCGGTTCATTAAATGTACGATATCCTTTAAAATATTTAAGAGGATCCTTTGAAGTCGCATGATTTGTTTGAAGTGTGATTATAGTAAATATGTAGAGATTTAATATGGTCTCTTAACCACTAATCTACTATTAGTAATTATATTAATTAGTAGATTTAGTGGAATGAAATAATGTTTTTTTAAATGACATATTATTTTATTTGTCTATTAATTGGTGCCTATTGATCCATTTATTACCATTGATCCATTTAGTGGCTACCCATTGATCCATTTAGTGACAACCCCCTCTACATACCTGATATTGCTCGTAAACAAAAAATGATATTAACTCATGAAGTATTTGCTGCCTCTGTTTGGGATCAAGTAGAAGAATTTGCGTGAGTAATTTAGTCTTTTATTTTTACAAGTTATCTCTCTTTTAGTCATTATTGTATCACAGATTAATAATTTACCAATACCAACTACTAAAGAAAGTAAGAAGATACAAGTCATTGTTACAGCAAACTATCTATCATAAAAAAAAAAAAAAAAAAACTAATCAACCATTGAGTGATGTCATGCGTACTAATGGCCACTTGTTAACATCAATGGAAGTATTGAATGTCATAAACATTATTGTTTGGACTACAGATTAAAAATCTTCCTAAAGTATTAATAATTATTAATAAATAATAATGATGTCATTGTTAATATTATTTTTAAAGGCTGCAAAAATTATGGTCTGTGTTCAAGATGATCTATTACGTAAAGACTCTGCAAAGAAAGAATTTCAAATATCTTGTATTGGGGATGGTTCCTGTTTTTGATCACAGGTATGAGTTTGAGGATAAACTAGTATGAGATTTGTTATTGTTACAGAGGTATATTACAGACTGGTTCATACACTATGACATTATGGAAAGGTCCAACTACAATAGCAAATTAAACTATGGGATTGTCCCTCGTTTTAACAGAACCCTTGTGCTCCATGTAACAGTAATCCTGATCCTATGCTGTCCAAGTCACAATTCAGTTTCCACGATATACTTATCCAGTCTTCTTTCCTTCTAGTGCTCCTGAAACATGTTCATTCTTACTAAGGTATATAATATATTATATAATAGTTACATCATTACTTTAATAATTTAGTCATGAAAAGATTCTGGTGTGGTTCGTAAAGGATTTGAGAAAACTGTTAAATCCTTTTTATTCAAATGGTCAAACTACCAATGTCGGTAAGTTTAGAAACAACTTAGAATATATTTCTATCATAATCCTCTCAAGGCCTTTTCTAACTATATTTCTCGTATTGATTGGGCAAGACTACCTCATGTCATTGAAGTATACAGTTTATTACAACAAGTGGAAGCTGAACAGAACTTACCAGTTGATGTCAGTCTATTTACTAATGGTTTGTAAGTTTTAGCTTTCTTTCTAACAGACTGCTTTAAAACTCTTGGATGGTGATTTTGCAGATGAAAAAGTACGTGGATTTGCAGTACGAATCTTAGACACTTTACCTGATGAGAAACTGGAGACCTTTCTCTTACAATGACACAGGTATAATATCATATAATATTATCTGTATTTTATAACTTTATTATTATTAGGCTATTAAATTTGAACCTTGTCATGACAGTGCTCTAGGTAGATTACTTTTAAAGAGAGCACTAAACAATAAAAGAATTGGACACTTTTTTTTCTGTACAAACAAAAAATGTCAAATTGTTTTTAGTTTGTTATTATTGTTTTATAGGTATTTAAAATGTGAGATGTATAATCCTTTGTTTACTCCACGATTTGGTGTACTGTTAGAAGCCTATTTGAAAGGATGTGGAGAAAAGTATGTTGACACGTTTTGAAAATCAAATGGAAATGCAGACCAAGTTAGAGGAGATTGGAAAACAGGTTTGACCATATCATCTGATACTTGTAAACTAACTGTCAATGATAATTTCAGGTAGAAGAACTTGGTGGTAATGATGTTTCAAAAATGCAGAGTGTTTTACAAGATCTTCTTCAGCGTCATGGTATCCCTGAAAAACGACTGACTCCAGTTTACAATCCAAGAATTGTCTTAGGACAGTTAGCACCAACTAAATGTAAAATAATGGCATCAAAGAAAGTAAGAATTTATGTTGTTTTGTAGTTGTGAGTAATATGATTGTTTTATATAAAACCACAATGGCTTAAATGTATAATGTTGATCCAAGTTCACTCAGATCCACACCACAAGACTCATTCTCAAACTAGGAGATGATCTAAGACAAGATGTCATTGTACTTCGAATGTTGTCTCTGTTTGAAAAAGTATGAAATAAGAATCTTTTAATGTATCATATTATGTTTGTCTGCTTGACAGCTATGGGAAGAGGATGGTTTACCTGATCTGTGTTTAATTCCATATGGATGTATGGCTACTGGACCTAACTCTGGTTTTATTGAAGTTGTTAAAAATGCAAGAACTATTGCTAATGTAAGATATAATATAGTTAATTAGTGTTTATAATTTATTATTATATAGGTATCTGGTATAAATGATACTAAAAAATTGTATGAGTGGATTAAAAGTCATCAGAAAAAGTAAGTGTGAGTAATGGGTACATGATGATGTCATTTGTTTTTGGATATTGCAGTGAATTTGGTGAAGATGATCCAGATATCTTGAAAAGAGTCTATAAAACGTTTCATGTACTCTTGTGCAGGAATAACAGTTGCCTCCTATGTATTAGTATGTGATATATACTTGAAAATAATTGATATTAACTCTATTATTTACAGGGTATAGGAGATCGACACAATGACAATATATGATCACAACATCTCGGTAACTTTATTTCACATTGACTTTGGTCACTTTCTAGGCAACATCAAACATTCTTGGTAAGTCATTGAAACTATTGATATCATTAATATAATTATTATTATAATAATAATTTATATATATATGTGTGTTTATAGGGTGTGAAGAGAGAATGGTGCACCATTTGTATTAACTCCTGATTTTGTTTATGTAATGGGTGGAGAGGTAAATATATGAACATTTATAATTGTTATTGTTGTCATGATTGATCAGGAAGTGAAACTTTTAATACATATAAAAATCTATGTTGTCGAGCATTTCTCTGTCTTAGAAGACATCATGAACTTATATTTAATTTGTTTTCTCTGTAAGTACAATTATATAATTCTCTCTAATCTGTTATCCATATCTCTAGATGAGATCTACTGGTATACCAGAGTTAGCATGTGTTGAAAGATGCTAAATATATACGTGATGCTCTAATGTTAACAAAATTAGAACATGAAGCCAGAACAAGCTTTCAAAACAACTTATTAAGAAATGTCTTGATCTTCAATGGACTGTACAGATAATGTGGTGGATTCACAAACAGAGAACTGGAGGAAGTTCCAGTTAATTATGACAATTATTAACATTATCTTTTTATAATGTGAACTTGTTAAGTAGTGTGTTATATCATATGTCACTGAGAACTATTTCATGATAAATGTGTGTGTGTGTGTTTTGTTAAGGTTTTTTAAATGACATTTAATTTATTAAACATTGTTTCCTTTGACTTATTTTTATCATATGACCTTCTATATTGCTTGGGTAGAGTTATAATTGGATTCCTTTCATTTTGGTTGTTGTATTCACAAAGTGATTGTATTTCTTATACAAAGTTTTCTTTCAATATAAATTTGCATGATCTTCCATAAAGGAATCACTTCCATTTGCAAAGTGAAAAAATGTTCTCAAATACTATTCTTACCAACTCATAGCAACAGCTGGAAATCCTCGTTACTAAGTCATTATGATTATTGATTGTTTGGGGAGCACAACATTTAAATTTTTATGGTATAATAGCAGCTGTACTATATACTACTACTATATTGAGGAAATATTTTATAATAAAGTTTTTTTTAAGTAACACCATATAACATTTCATAAGAATAAAACGTACTAGTACATATAATTACTACATGAAAAGAGTCTCATTAATTAACTGGAACTTCTCCTGCTCTATGTTTTGTGTAATCCACCACATTATCTGTACAGTCCCATGAAGATCAAGACATTTCTTAATAAGTTGTTTGAAAGCTTGTTCTGCTTCATGTTCTAATTTTGTTAACATTAGAGCATCACGTATATAGTTAGCATCTTCAACACATGCTAACTCTGGTATACCAGTAGATCTCATCTAGAGAGATAGATAACAGATTAGAGAGAATTATATAATTGTACTTACCAGAGAAAACAAATTAAATATAAGTTCATGATGTCTTCTAAGACAGAGAAATGCTCGACAACATAGATTTTTATATGTATTAAAAGTTTCACTGTCCTGAATCACATGACAACAATAACAATTATAAATGTTCATATATTTACCTCTCCACCCATTACATAAACAAAATCAGGAGTTAATACAAATGGTGCCCATTCTCTCTCACACCCTATAAACACACACACATATATATTATTATTATAATATAATTATATTAATGATATAATAGTTTCAATGACTTACCAAGAAATGTTTGATGTTGCCTAGAAAGTGACCAAAGTCAATGTGAAATAAGTTACCAGATGTTGTGATCATTATATTGTCATTGTGTCGATCTCCTATACCTGTAATAATAGAGTTAATATCAATTATTTTCAAGTATATATCACATACTAATACATAGGAGGCAACTGTATATCCTGCACAAGAGTACATGAAACGTTTTATAGACTCTTTCAAGATATCTGGTCATCTTCACCACAATTCACTGCAAATCCAAAAACAATGACATCATCATTACCCATTACTCACACTTACTTTTTCTGATGACTTTTAATCCCATCATACAATTTTTTAGTATACATTTATACCAGATACCTATATAATAATAAATTATAAACACTAATTAACTATATTATATCTTACATTAGCAATAGTTTCTTGCATTTTTAACAACTTCAATAAAACCCAGAGTTAGGTCCAGTAGCCATACATCCCATATGGAATTAAACACAGATCAGGTAAACATCCTCTTCCCATAGCTGACAAGGAGACAAACAGAATATGATACATTAAAAGATTCTTATTTCATACTTTTTCAAACAGAGACAACATTCGAAGTACAATGACATCTTGTCTTAGATCATCTCCTAGTTTGAGAATGAGTCTTGTGGGTGTGGATCTGAGTGAACTTGGATCAACATTATACATTTCAAGCCATTGTGGTTTCTACATAAAACAGATCATATTACTCACAACTACAAACAACATAAATTCTTACTTTCTTTGATGCCATTATTTTACATTTAGTTGGTGTCTAACTGTCCTAAGACAATTCTTGGATTGTAAACTGGAGTCAGTCGTTTTTCATGGATACCATGACGCTGAAGAAGATCTTGTAAAACACTCTGCATCTTAGAAAAATCATTACCACCAAGTTCTTCTACCTGAAATTATCATTGACAGTTAGTTTACAAGTATCAGATGATATGGTCAAACCTGTTTTCCAATCTCCTCTAACTTGGTCTGCATTTCCATTTGATTTTCAAAACGTGTCAACATACTTTCTCCACATCCTTTCAAATAGGCTTCTAACAGACACCAAATCGTGGAGTAAACAAAGGATTATACATCTCACATTTTAAATACCTATAAAACAATAATAACAAACTAAAAACAATTGGACATTTTTTTTGTTGTACCAAAAAAAAAGTGTCCAATTCTTTTATTGTTTAGTGCTCTCTTTAAAAAAGTAATCTACCTAGAGCACTGTCATGACAAGGTTCAAATTTAATAGCCTAATAATAATAAAAAGTTATAAATACAGTATAATTATTATATAATATTAATACCTGTGTCAGTTGTAAGAGAAAGGTCTCTAGTTTTCTCATCAGGTAAAGTGTCTAAGACTCGTACTGCAAATCCTCGTACTTTTTCATCTGCAAAATCACCATCCAAGAGTTTTAAAGCAGTCTGTTAGAAAGAAAGCTAAAACTTACAAACCATTAGTAAATAGACTGACTTCAACTGGTAAGTTCTGTTCAGCTTCCACCTGCTCTAATAAACTGTATACTTCATAACTTGAGGTAATTTAGCCCATTCAATGAGAGCAATATAACTAGGAAAAGCCTAGTTAAAAGAACATAAAATACTTTTAAAAAGAATTTACTGGACTTACAGACATTGGCAATTGGGCATTTGAAATGTAAAGACTTAAGCTTCTCAATTTTTTTAGGAACCCACACTAGAATCTTTTTTCATGACTAAATTATTAAAGTAATGATGTAACTATTATATAATATATTATATACCTTAGTAAGAATGAACATTTTCAGGAGCACTAGAAGGAAAGAAGACTGGATAAGTATATCGTGGAAACTGAATTGTGACTTGGACAGCATTAGGATCAGGATTACTGTTACATGGAGCACAAGGGTTCTTGTTAAACGAGGGACAATCCATAGTTTAATTTGCTATTGTAAGTTGGACCTTTCCATAATGTCCATAGTGTATGAACCAGTCTGTAATATACCTCTGTAACAATAACAAATCTCTATACTAGTTATATCCTCAACTCATACCTGTGATCAAACACAGGAACCAGTCCCCAATACAAGATATTTTGAAACTCTTTTCTTTGTAGAGTCTTTACGTAATAGATCATCTTGAAACACAGACCATAATTTTTGCAGCCTTTAAAAATAATATTAACAATGACATCATTATTAGTTATTAATAATTATTAATACTTTAGGAAGATTTTTAATCTGTAGTCCAAACAATAATGTTTCATGACATTCAATACTTCCATTGATTGTTTAACAAGTGGTCATTAGTACGCATGACACTACCCAATGGTTGATTAGCATGATAGATAGTTGCTGTAACAATGACTTGTATCTTCTTGCTTTCTTTAGTAGTTGGTATTGGTAAATTATTAATCTGTGATACAATAAGACTAAAGAGAGATAAACTTTAAAAATAAAACACTAAATTACTCACGCAAATTCTTCTACTTGATCCCAAACAGAGGCAGCAAATACTTCATGAGTAATATCACTTTTTTGTTTACGAGCGATATCAGTATGTAGAGGTGGTTGTCCACTAAATGGATCAATGGGTAGCCACTAAATGGATTAATGGTAATAAATGGATGTCTAAAAATGTCTTTTAAAGAAATATTATTAGTAATAGTAACAGGAATAGTTTATGATAACACTTAACAGGAAAGGATAGTAAATCTAAGTGGTAAGGCGTCATTAAAGAGACCATATTTATATTTACTATAATCACACTTCAAACAAATCATGCGACTTCAAAGGATCCTCTAAATATTTTAAAGGATATCGTACATTTAATGAACAGATATTATCTTCCTCTGGGGTTGGTTTTGCGGTCACAGAGAGGTGAATAGGTTCTGATTTTAATATTGACCTAATAGACAATATATATTAGTAATTATAAAAACTATATATTACTTTCTGATATCTTTAAAAGAAATTAATTCGTTCTCTCCATCTAAATAAACTCTGCTCACCAGTTATCTGAAGTGTATATTTGTTAATACTGAAATAAATTCAATATAACATCAGTAGATAATATATTATAATATAACTCACTCATCTTCTACAAGACCACACGCATGAATGCAGGGAAAATGTCCTTCAATAAAGTACTGGCATATTGATTTACTATAATATAATGAAAATTATATAATAATTTTGTATGTAGAATATTTCACTGACCATTGACTTTTCTTACAAGAGAAAACAAAGATTTGTAATGAAAATTCACTTCAATTTTGTTATCATAAGGTGTCTATAGAGATAAATAGATGGATAGATAGAGATCTATTCAATGAAGGTAGCTCTTACCTGAAATGCTAATCTCATTGGTGCTTCTCCTGTCTCTAACTCCATAGAGAGAGCATACATTGATGGATTTCTCTCTTTAACTACTTCATTGAATAACTAATTTAAGATACAGATCATCACACTTCAAGTCATTGTTAATAATCTACCTGTGTAATGTTCTACGAGTCCATTCTACTTCAATTCTGTCATTTTTAGCAATCTTTACTAAGTGAGATATCTCTGATGAGTCACATGATGTAGCCCACAACTTCATCCAATAATACACCAGTTAATTTACTAATTCTAACTAATGTAGGAATTGCCTAAATACAGAAATATAACAGAGTTAATAGCAACTAAACACTTACAACATTGTTTCCCTTGAGTTCAATATTAACAGGAGTAGTTGTACTACCAGTTTCCTTCCAGTGTTGATAGAGTTTAGTTTTGTAACTGTTTACATTTTTAGTTAAGGAGGAAGTTGTACTACAAATAGTTTATAGTTCTACATTTACTACTAAATTTACTATATTATATTATTGTTACTATTGTTTGAAGTAACTAAGATATGACATAACACATGATTAGTCACGTACACACATAGAGGTTACCAAGGATACATTAGTTGTCTCTCATTAAAGAGTTCATACACAGTACCATTAAGTTTATAAGTCAATGTGAACTCAAAATGATCATCAGATACAACCAAATTCTTCTCCTAAAAAGAAGAGAGAGAGAGAGAGAGAGAGTACTATTATTACTATGTTATAGACATACCTCATTTCTTGTTGTACAAGATTTTTCAATGCACCTACTGTTTCAAATTCTAATAAAAAATTAACTTATTACAAAAAACATTATTAAAATGATTACCTCGACAATTGACATTAAAAGATGAAGATTCTGATTCCTCAAGTTGTATCATAATCTTATGAATCTATAGGTTCACATGACAATCACATGACTATTATATTATTAGTATGCCTACTTCAAAATCAGAATATGACACCACCAGGTATATATAGTAGCCTCCTTCTTGGGTCTCTTATCGTTGCCTTTTCTGGTTGTTCTCACGGCCCCTGTTTTACGAGACTTCCAGTCAAATGGATGCTGTTCAGGTCCCGATATCTCAAGAGGTGATTCTGATTCTTCCTTTTTAGAGTCAGTAGATCCTCCAAAACTAAACACTGTTTTTCTCTTTTTTAGTGAGCTTGTAGATTTTTCCTGAGTAAATGAGTCTCCTTTACTTTCGTATGGTCTTTGTGATAATACTATAGCTCTTGGTCGAGGTGGACTAGCTACAGTCAGCTCATCACAGTCATCATCATTGTTGTATCAATTGAAGTAATCATTGAAATAGATCGAGAAGATTTTCCAAACTTTTTCTTCTGATTTTGCCTGGATTATTTTCAGTTGACAAATCATACTTGGTCCTTGTATTTCAATTGTAGGAGACATGGGGAGAGATGAAGGGGAAGATAAGGGAGAAGTACATTCTTCTAACATTTCAAAGTCAGGAGGTGATGGATTGTATATATCTCCTATCATTTCACGTAGGAAATTACTTAGTGTACGATGAGGACGTGGTGAGGGTGAAAGTAGTGGTGGAGGTGAAGCTGAATTGTTCCTGTGAGATAATGTATATAAAAATGTATATAGCTAATATGTTCTTACTCTTTAAGAAGTATTAAAGTGGAACTTGTTTCTTTCTGAATGTATCAATGATATAAGAGACTTCTGTAGGTTTACTTTCAAGATTAATATATTCACCCTGTATGTGTGTGTGTGTGTGTGTGTGTGTATGTGTGTGTGTGTGTGTGTGTGTGTGTGTGTGTGTGTGTGTGTGTGTGTGTGTGTGTGTGTGTGTGTGTGAGAGAGGGTGGATATGCTAATATAATGAACAATATATAACATACTCTGATATTTCCAGACTGACACTTTATATTCTCAAGACTTACATCTGACCACTAAAAATAGATAATAATAAAAATTGTATAAATTGTAGAGTGGAGTGTTATAATAATTAACACAGCTGGTACATACCTAACAACATACAACATACTACTGAGGATGCCCAGCTCGTGGCTTTACTGATAATATTTAGTGAATGGGCGGCTTGTGGTTTTTACTGATAGTTAGTTTGGCTTGTGGTTTTTATTGACATTTAGTTAGTTTATACAGGAGCGCATAGAGTCTTTCCCTGAGGCTATGGGCTCCAGTTAACACGACATTAGTGTATTTAGTTATAGTCATGTTGTCATGTGTTTTGTATCAACTACAATTCTTTTTGATATAATTTCTATAAGTTTTATTTAAGCAATGTGCAGTAGAAATTAGTCATTATGTGGGGGGGTTAATATCAAAGAGAGTATTTTCCTATTTAAAGCCTGATAACTGAAGTTCTCAAGTTCACTACTACCACCATTAACTGTTTATCTATAATGACAATAGATAAAATGGGTAATGGGTGATAGCAGTGAGTCATTCTGGTATCTTGTAAATATAATCTTATTGATTACATTTACAAGGCACCAAAATGACTCAGTTAATAATACATTTAAACATCAATTCATGACCTGACTGAACAGATCAACATTTTAGTAATAAAATTATCTTTATAATCAGTAGGATATCTGCTGATTTTGTTAATTCTTTGCAATCTAGTTAATTTTTGGGAGATATTTACAAAACTGAAGCCATCGGGACATTTTCAAAATAGATCATCTATGAGAATCCAGCAATGCTTACTACTTCAACAACAAAGCAGACTGGCAATATGGCTTCTTAATTAAATAGCATAGTTTATAACGTACATGTGCTACTACAATGATTATGTAGTAGTAAGGTATGTACACTCAAAGTTATTATATAACAGGCACATCCAGACTGTTAATAAACACACACCAAATTGTCAGTCATTATGTCTCCCATAAAGAATGTCAACTACTAGGTTGTTAGTGTGATTGCTGAATTGGTAACTTTGCTACACTACATTACAACATGTGGAGTGAACTGTAACTATCTTGTTACCTCTTGAGTGAGTGTGTCTTTTAATATATTATGTAAGGAAGTGTCAGATGTGTTGATGATAACTTCAGATTTCTTGCCAAGTTTTCCTTCATTTTTCTCATATAACTCCACCTTTATGCAAGATCTGTATAGAAAGAAAGATTATTTTTAATGCAAAACCTCTATTATTTGTTTTTGACTAAAAGTAATGATGCCATCAAAGAGCTACTCGCAAACACTTGTCTTGTTGATGTATTGTACAGCTAGTATGGGAAACTCCTCTGTTAATAGAAAACGCAATCCTTACATTTTCTTATTCTTCGCTTCGGCCATCAAGCGTAGCAACACGTAGAAATTAGCAATTAACAAAGACTTAGCACTAATGTCAGTATATAAACACTGCGCCTGAGATAAACCAAACCCCCAAATTCTTAATTAGTAAATGAAACGAAAAATTACAAAAAATTTTATTATTGTTATTTGGAGTATACGATATTTCCATCTTTAATAACATATTTAATACATTGATCATGACAGGCTAATTGGTATACTAAATGCTCCCATCTAAACAATAAACAAATAATAAAATAATAAAATAACAAACAATATTTACCTAGCAGTGGACAATATTAACAAATCTCCTCTCTTTCCAACTTCAATTGATCCAACATCTTCTGCCATACCTAATGCTGCAGCAGAATTAATTGTGGCAGCGACAAGAGCTTCTTCCATTGTCATATGCAAATTAACGCAGGCTAGATGCATTACTAAAGGCTAGGGTTTATCAAGACACAGTCACCATCAATAACCTCACCATTGACATGCAGTATGCATTAGGATTGAAATCACTACCCAAAGCAACTGCCATCCCTATTAAAAACATTACAGATTTTTAATAAATACATTATATAATTTTGTAAACCTTGGTCAATCATTTTTCTGGCTGGTGGAGATTTTAGTCGTAGTATATATGCAGTCGTTGGTAACAGGATACCAACTGTACCTGACTGGACCATAGCAGATATACCAGAATCACTTACCTCCTCAAGATGGCTGACGGCATCAGCCTCCAGTTCACCAGCAAGCTTAAAGTAGAATATATATAAATAGCAACACATGATAATATATTATACTTCTCCACACTGCATTGGATGAAGCTCATCGCCATGGAAATTGATTTTCCATCCTGCTTTTTTCCCAGCTAGTAAAAATCTCACGTGATTGGTTTCTATCAAACACTCCTTTCTCACAAAATACATCAATATTATCAACATGCAGCTGATCTTGAGCACATTGTTCAACAATAGCGGGAATTTGCTCCTGAAGAATGTGATCAGTAGCCTCTTCAGCTGAACTACCTCTATAATTTAGAAAAATAATCAATAATTATTATTGGATGCTGCATATAATAATATATAAATGGACAAATTGATAAGACAACAGACGTACTTAGGTACAGCATGTGCTCCACAATATGTAATGGACAGAGAAATAGGATGTTCCTGTCGTGCTCTGTTCAATACTTGTAACATTTTAATTTCTGTTGTAGTATCAAGACCATAGCCGGATTTTGCCTCAACAACAGTAGTGCCACACCTTAACATGGCTGAGAGTCGGTCAATAAGAGAAGCATATAGCTGATCTGGTGAAGCCTGACGTACACAATTAACTGTATAGTGTATTCCACCACCTTGTTGATGTATATCCATATATGTAGCACCTGCAAGCTATGAGTAATGATAAATTATTATGGGAATAATTATATTATTATGAGGGAACTTTGTTTATCATCAAATCCAATTGTAAGGAATGAAACAAATTACATTAGTGTTCAAATTGAGATGCTTAAATGTAATTAGTCCTTATTATGAACTTACTTTTAAAGCAAATTCATGTACTCTATCTCCAACCCAAACAGGGTGTGTATGACCATCAATTAAACCAGGTAGTACACAACATCCATTAGCATCAATCACTTTATTAAATGACCAGTTTGAATATTGACTATCTAATTCATCATCATATCTAGAATACATACATTATAGCATAATATGAGAGTTGGAGGACACACCCTACTGCTGTAATACTGCCAGCTTTGCTCACGACCACGCCCACTCCTCTTCCTCCCTCTCCTTCTAATACGGCAATCTCTTTCATGGCAGCTCCTCTCAGAACTTTCTCGCCATTTGCACAAACCTGTACAATCTGGGAAGCTCCTCTAACACGAAGCAAAGCAGCCATCTCGCATGGGGTGGTTACACGTGGGTAGACATACCCACCCTGTTGTTATGGCAACGAAGTAACGGTCTAACGAAAACAATGTCTGGAGCTGCTACTGCTGTTCTTACTCCTCCATCTCAGCCAAGGAAGACAGCATCCCCTCCTCAAGAGAGCGAAAGGACTTCTTTTTCTACCTCCAATCCCTCAAGCAAAATGTAAGATATATTATTATTATTGTGGTAAGGAACCACCTAATTCATAGGTAACTCAAGAGAAAGTGACAGTAAGAATCCATTTATAATGCCACCAGATCACGAGCTGTTTACACTGAGAGAGAAAGAAAGGAAAAAATTTAAAGAGGTGCAAATGCTTAGAATGAACTGGTCACAGTCTTTTTATTATTATAATAGGAAAGAGCAAAAGAACGAATGTTAAAAGTCCATGAAAAATCAACCTATTCCTCACGTGTCAATGCTAAAATGTCATCTCTAAGAAAAACTGTTATTACTCCAGATAGCTCTGATAGTGACATAAAGGGTCTTGATCGAGCTTCAAGACTCTACGAAGATACACAATTTGTACTTGCTACAATAGAGGTAGAGATCTCTTTCCATGTCCATACTTGCATTCTATTCATTGCTAAGATTGTCAGATAGAGAAGGAGGATTTGAATAGCTATTTATGCAAGAAGAGGGAAATGTTTCTAATGCAGGTGATGAATGAAAGCATTAATACATTAATGCATTATTGCATTATTGTATTAATGCATGGTAGATGGATGGAAAGATGCATATAGAATGAATTGATGAATCAATGTCTGTTCCAGTATTCACTTGGAGTGAAGAGAGATGAGATACAAAACTTGAAGAGATACCAAGGTATCGATTATAATATTAACTATTACATGTAATGTGTTTATAGTCAGAGGAAAAGAAACTAGAATCAGCAGAAACATATTTAGAACAAAGTGCTATCATGTTTGATGAATTCCTCAAAGAAAATGACAAAAATTCTGTAGAAGCTATCAAAATGTAATTATTAGATTTCTTTCACACACAAATATATATTTGATTTCTCTAGGGCAGAAGCAGCAACTAAAGCTAAGCTAGAGAAAGTAGCTGAAATCAAGCGACTCAATACACAAATAATGGCAATAAAAAGGTGCAAATACAAGGAGTGTTAACAATATAATGTTATGTTATTGTTTAGTGAAATATCTCGCAATGAAGACCAGTTGAATGAGTTGAAAACTTATCGTCAATTTATGAATGAGTTGGCACCCAGAGGTTAGTAGCTAATAAAATAGTCTAATTTAAATGATATTGTGCTCCTATTATTCTCAGGAGTGGCATGAACAAAAGAAAGAAAGAATTGAACAATTGAAAGAGCATCTGATGCTTAGAGGAAATAGAAGAAGAAGTGAGTACAGTGAGAAAAATGACAATAGTTATTAATGTTGTTTCAAATTTCTGCAGTTATATTTCACAGATCCTATGCAATTACTAGAAATATTCACAGAATTAGAAGAGCAGAACCTTTCTCTTATTCAAAACAGTCAAGAAACAGATGAGGCATTGGAAGAAATAAGACACAATCGTCAAAGTACAGAGCAACGGCTGTAAGTCACATCTATGATCACTCAAGTTGAAGTAGTAACTGTTTAGCAATCATGAAGTGGAGATATTAAAACAACAACTTGATGAATTAGAAAGGAATATACAGAAGGAAGAAAACAAGGCTTATGATCTGGAGACAAAATCAAAGTGAGAGATGACTTAATGGAAATGAAGTTACTTCTGATCATTAGATTATTTTCATTTGGTGAATTCAAAGCTGATGACCAAGAAGCCATGTTGTTAGCACTAAATAAGAAAGTAGCTGATGTGTTCAGTAAATGTATTGGAGTAACTGATGCTACAGCAAGGTGAGTTATATATTATATTATCATAGTCTGTTATGGTGTTTTCTATTGATAGCACACTCCAAATGTTAACAGCTATTGAAGGCCGTATGGAGGAATTGTTTTGAAGAACTGGAAAGTTTTACCTGTTGATAAAGTGGAAGCTGCTGAAAAGGTGGCCATTAATGATATGTTGTGTTAATGTCTATTGTTTTAGGCTAAAGAGAAGGAAAGACGATTACGTTTGAGAGAACAGAAATTGCAAGAACAAAGATTACATCAAGAGGAACGATTTAAAGAGAGCTTTAGAAAGAGCGCAAGCAGATCCAAAGAAAAGAGTAAGTTACCAATAGCAGTACTACAGACAATAATGTTATTAATATGTGCTCAATAGACTGGTAGGCGACTGGTTTATCGATCAGAGCCTCCTGTCTTGAAACGTAAACAGCGTGACAGTGATGATCAACGTGAAAAAGAAGAAGAAGAATTACAATATTACTTCTCTTAATAATTATTACTATATTAACGACATTATAATTTTTTCAAAGAATTATATATACAATCACACAAGTACTATTAAATTTATAATAGTACAGTAAGCTAATAATATTCATAACTCGGAATGACTTTGTCATGTGACGGTCAATGATCACGAGGCTGTGAATAAGATTTAGCTTGATCATCGACAAAGTGAAGGGCTACTATAGACCTCTTTCCTCTTAGCTGAGCTGACCCCTGTACTGGTTTCAGAACAATTTATCGATCATATTAAAGATGTCTGCAAGAAGAAAAGTGCTATTAAAAGTGATCATCCTAGGAGATAGCGGGTAAGGATCTGTTAATCAATGGATACCTTAACATAATGAAAGGAAATGTAGTTAGGATCGAGATAGTCTCGAGGCTAGATGATGTCCTTTATTAAAAGCAAAGTTTGTATAAATAACTATGTTATTGTCAGTTTAGTATATACTTAATAAAGGACAGTTTGCCTTAAATAGCTGAATCTGGTGATGTTTAAAATGAAATTAGCAATAAGTATTTGCTCTTTTGTTAAATTATACTTTGATAACATTGTTTTAATAGAATATATAGAAGAGTAGTGTGTTTAAAAAGTGGGTGTGTTATCAATATTGTCCACCCCTATATAGTTTGGTAGAAGAACTTTTCACACACAACTAAAAATGTAGAAATATTGCTTGCTAATGCTCTCTTGTTGTGACTGCTGGTTCAGCAATATTTTTATCAACACATTACATAGTTCTAAGAATGATCTCTTACTTCACTTTCTGGTTTGTAGAAGGAAGTGATTAATAAATAAACAATAGTTTTTATAACTATGTTTTATTGATAATCACATGGTTGTATTAAGAGTTATGTTGCTATAGGGTGACAATAGTACTTGTGGTGAAGTTAGGGTTAAAAAAGTTTTGGCTATGTATATATAGTATTGTTATGATTACATTAGTTTCAATATTAGCTGTCAGTTATTTAAAAAAAGAAAACAGTAAGACAGTATACAGTAAAAATATACAAAGGTTTACTGAGTACCCATTGGTATTGTTATGATATCATAGTGTGATCTATTGGGACCAAACTATTACTAACTATTTGATTTAACAGTATGCCAACTATGGTAACTATGTAGTGAATATATAATAGGTCTTGTGGACCCAAACATATTCTAATAATTCTCTCTCTCTTTTCTAGTGTTGGTAAGACATCATTGATGAATCAGTATGTCAATAAAAAATTCACTTCACAATATAAAGCAACAATTGGAGCTGATTTTCTAACTAAAGAAGTTATGGTAGATGATCGATTGTAACTATGCAAGTGAGTAAAGGGTTAAATAAAAGTGAGCGTAACTGCTTATCACTCATATAGATATGGGATACAGCTGGTCAGGAGAGATTTCAGAGTTCTTGGGGTAGCTTTCTATCGAGGGCAGACTGTTGGTGTTTTAGTATATGATGTAACTAATGCCAATACTTTTAAAACTCTTGATAGCTGGAGAGATGAGTTCCTTATTCAAGCTAGTCCAAGGGATCCAGAAACTTCCCTTTTGTTGTTATTGGTACAAGATTGATTAGAAAATAGACAGGTATGTGTTTGTCATTGAACAATGTGATGTGTTTGAGCAGACTTTGTCAATTGTAACTATTAAGATTAAAGACAGTGCAATATAATATAATCTTCATTTTTTATTATTTCTTTCTAATTTTAAACTAGGTTCCCGCAAGAACGAGCACAAAATTGGTGTGAATCAAAAAATAACATTCCCATATTTCGCAACCAGTGCTAAAGAAGCTATCCAATGTAGATCAGGCATTTCCAAAAGATTGCTCGAGATGCACTCGCTAAAGAAAATGATGATATTTATAAACCACAAGTTGCCACAGTCCCGATATACGTCTTGGATCAGAACCAACCAGCAAAAAAAGGCAAATGTTGTTGAAGTTTATTATCTATTGTTAATGTACTATTATTACATACAAGTGAATGTGTATTATTATTAGGAGAACATTTCAATAAATTTACAATCTGTGTTTATATAATAATTAACTTTAAATGTGATATTATCACTTGTTCGCTTTTTTTTTCCTTTATTTTTTGTGCGCATGTTAATTATTTAGTTGTGGTTTAATAAAAAATAGTTGATTGTGGTAATTACAGTTATACCATTTCATGAATGCAGACAAGAACAGACATAAAAACCTTAAATGTGAATGTAAGTACTATCTCCACTCTTCCCGGGTGTTTTGGCGGGAATATGGATGATGTCTATTGGCTGGGTGCATGTGATTGTCATGTGAATGAGGTCGTTTATCTGTATGTCCATTTGTAATGTGCATCTCTCGATGTGATGATGTGGTTGTGGCTTCCCACCATTAGATGTATATTGGAATAACTGGGTTGGTCTGAGAAAGAAGGTACAATTGATGAATGATTATTCTCATTATGGTTGCCCAATAAAGAGGAATTGGTACCAGCAATCTGTTGATGATGCCTAGAAGAAACAAGATGATCATTGCCATGGTACATGTTTCAGGTCACCTGCCGTCCAGTAGGTGTGGAGAGACCTCTCTGGGTACACTCATTCTGGAGTTTCCGCGAACACCATTGTAAACCTGAGAATGAGGAATATGCATTATATAATATTCATCGATGATCTAAGGGGCTTACTCTCCAAGCTTTTCTACAATGCCATATTTACCACAATAAAGTACTAAAACAGCCTTTCCATACTGATGAATAACTACAAGAACACGACAATAAAATTCCACCAAAAAAAGCAGGGGACATAAGACCTACCCCTTTGTTAACTTGATTATATCACCAGTAGTCCACAGCCTCAGCCTCATCATTCCATACTGAGAATATGATACTTCCTGTACGATCAGCCACTCTACATTTTCTTACTATACTTCCATCTTTAGTTTTCTGTTGAGTACCTGAAAAAAGTTATATCACGTTTAAGCCTATCTTCCCTCTTATTTCTCTCCTAATTCATTCTAAATTCCTAACATGATCTACTTTTTATCACACACCCTTATCTATAACAATGAATATACAGTGGACCTTTTTTTAAGCCAGGTCTTAGCTCTCCTATGGGCGTTATTCTCTCCTCAGCTGCCATTTTTATCACTATAGCTTACTTTAACTAAGAGAAACCAACCCAAAATAATAATATTTTATTATTTTTTTATGTCGAGATTATTCTCAAAGTTCTCAACTTTGCACAATGTCGCAATGATAAGATTGATGGGCGTGGTAATTATTTTATCCCAACAAAAATTAATATTAGTTTTATAGATTAACAAAAGTATACGGAGAAAATGCACTATAAAATAAGAGCCTTCACAGTCATGTTTGAGAATTAGAATGGCTACCAAAGAGGACATAGGTCTAATCAAGAAATCACTGCAGGGAACTCCGCAAAGGACAAACACTGGAGATCTTACTCAAACTAGAAGTATGATTTTTAAAACAATATTACATATAACTCAATTCTCTCTGGCAGAACTTGATGAAAGGATATCCAACTTGGAGAGCAGTGATGGTGCTGAAAGTAAAAAACCTGCAGAACCAGAACCTATTCTTACTTGTGTGCAATGCTCATTTGAATACCTTGAATCTGAAAAGCAGGTACACGCATGCAACTCCACTATTTATAATATGTGTCCTTATCATTATCTGCAGAGGGTAGCTGTCATTATCACAATGGTGCTCTATAAATGGATGGGTTGGGATTACAAGTAAACTTGCTGTGATAAGAGAGTAGTCGCAATATGATGCAGCCAAGACTATCCCAGGATGCTACAAAGGGAAAGCATCGTTTTCTCAACCATCATACTGATTATGGATACTCGGCCCTACATTTTCTATATGCAAAACCAAGTAAGAGAGAGAACTAAAATCTATCTTAATGTCATAACTATTATTTTTCTTTTTAGGTCCCAATAAGGCTAAAGAAATTGGATGGAGATGGATGTTTGAAGAATCTTGTCACAGCCGTTTGTGAATGGGTCTAGGTAAGTTTCTGAATTTCATAATTTCTGATGTTATTTTTTTGCATGCATGGATGTGACAAGGTTCAGAAACCTTATTGTTTGGTTAACCTTTTTTTTTAAACCATAAAGTCATAATATCAATAGTACAACTGTTGTATAAACAATACTCTACGTGTTGGCAAGACAGAGGATGATAATATCTTCATTTTGGTTTGGACTTCCACGAATTGAATACCTGCTATTTTCAGTTTATACCCCAGAGCAGTTGAAAGCTCTCAACGTAAGGAATACTTTCAAAAAACTACGCAACACATTTGATTAGAAACAGTGATAAAGTTGATAGATACCGCATTATGATTTTCCTTATAGAATTAATATCTTTACTTTTTATAGGAAGACACTGTACCTCTGGAGAGAGATGAAAATGATGGAAAAATGCGAGATGAGGTAATTGGTCAAAGAACATGTGATACGAGTGTCACTTAAATTGCCTCAAATGCACGGCTCCACTAGGTCAAACAGGTTGGATACCATTTTTGACAAGAAGGGCCAGTTATGGCACGGGAGGTTGTGAAAGTCCTCAATGTACCCAACTATTAAGGCCAAGCAAAGATTTTAACAGAGCATAATAATCCAAATTTATTATCACAGACTGGTGGATCATACCACTCTACAACCAGGAAGATACACATGCGGTATATTATGCACATTTATAAGACCCCAATCCTTTTGAATGAACTATCTTAGGGCCCCAGAATTAAAGATAGGAGAAGATTACTCTCAGAACAGGAAGAATGATTATGAGTTGAAATCACAGGAAGGGTAAGTCACACGGACTTGGTGCACTTATAATGTGTCGTTCTTACAGCGGCCCTTGGGTTTCACTGAAACTGCAGTCAGGTTGGTAATACTGAGGTTTCCTTCACTATACAAATCATTTGAAGGGTACTTCGAGTATAATTCTGTCTGTTCTATATGAAATATATCTGATAGGAAAAATGGAATTATGTTCTCTCGCTGTAAGCCAAAGTTACTAATCCAGGGCAAGAGAAATCTCATTACTGATGTATCTGTGTTATTACAGAACAAGGTTCAAAACAGTCATTGCCTCCTTAACCTGTATTTACTTAACTAAAGGGAGAGTGGCTTATAAAAGTCTGATGAGGTAGCTGCGGGTAATTGAGTTCTTTAGACGGCAATTATGAGTGGTTTGATACCATAACTTTTGGCTCAATGGTGGACCACTGTTCTCTGTTAGTAAGCTTACCATCAAATAGAAGGTATTTTACGACTCGAAGCAAATTCTATTGGTCTTTTATCTTAGGTACTCCACCAAGTAGTCAATATGAGGCGACTTGGGCCCCCCCCCCTCATTCCTCTCTGCCTCAACTCTCCATCTCAATTCACCTTCACTGATCAAAACAATGGTTCAGTGTCTCTCCAGTTTTGCACAAGTACTATAAATATAATTACACAGACTAATATGACATAGATGATATAGGGTAACAAACCCTGACATTGCTTCAAGCGAGAACAAAGGGATTAAAAATTGGGCAAAGATGAAGCTGACTTGTTATATTGGACATGTGCTGATGATATTGACAGCAACACAACGCCCAGTGATGTTGCTATTTATAAGGTTTCAAGTATCGTATGAAATTGTTCTTCTGTTTCCACTCCATGTATTTAGGATGAAAATGGCATTCTTTGTTATCGTCCAGCTACCCTTGGTAATGGAGGACAACCATATTATTTAGAACGCAGTATCAAAATCAGCTGGGTTACAAAGCAAAGATAGCTGGCCACGAAAGAATATGACGAACTATCTGATTGGAAGAAGGAGTCTCAAAGGATCTAGTATCATCACCATAATATGCACTGGTTGATTGTAGAAACTGCAACCATGTTGGAGTCAAGGCTCTTGATCATGGCATATTACTATGACAATGGATATGTTACCCAATAGGATTTGTCTGAAAACCCCCCAACTTCAACAACAACGGTCTTTCTCTCCGTCCCTCTTTCTATCCACTGCCAGATGCAACTCCATACACAAAGAAGTCCAAGCGGACGTTACACATATCCATAGGAAGATGCTCTTTCTCTCTTAGTTGCAAGTCAAAGGTGCGGTTCTTGTTTCCTGGAAAGTTTACAAAATGAGTTAAGTCCGTGATAGTCGTGTAATCGTATCCCCCAGTGCACCATGTAAGAAAACGTTGGTGGTGACTGTCAATAACAAAACCAACAAGACCCCCAACCCGGAAGGAGATGGCAAACATTGAAATGTCACACATTCGATGTCATTATGAGGTGTAATATGTACCAATTTTCATAGGCACTGACAAAACCTGGGGTGTATGAAGTTTCGCTATATTCCTGCTTGGTTAAGGGGCAGGATTACAAGGTACGTCATGATGGAGACCATGCTGTTGCAAGGTTCTCGTTCATTGCTCTGATAACTTGGAAATACCTGTCCCACATAACGAATGACCCTAGTGACTTAAATTTACATAGCTGGTAGTTATGAATTAGTACATTTTTAGTTGTTCCAACATTTTTGATACCCATTTTTTAATAAGACAGTAATAAATGAAAACTGGACATATATGATGGAATATAAATACTGGTTATGAGGGATAAATAGGTGCCCATACGATATGATGTCTTTATGATGTCATTGAGGTGATTGTTGGCCCAAATAGATTCAGCAGCTATGTTGGCTCATAACAAATTGATGAGGATGAATCGTTTATGGCACCCTATGTACTTGTATTATTGATAGTAATTAAAGACAATAATTCACGTTTAATAAATGAAGATGTACACTTCGGAAGAAGGGGAGTGGATTCCGTGGTCGGTGTAGTTGATATGTAGTACCTCTGTAGACATCCAATTAGTGTTAGGTTCTATTACTAGCAGATAAAATCAAGGTCAAAGGTTATAGCTTTATTAACCTGTAAAGAGGCTACAAGACTTGTTTCTTTGGACAATACTTAAAGTGATGTAAGAGGAATCCGTGTCACAATAATTACTGTATATACACTAATTTGGGATAGGCACACCCACCAGTGATGTCCAGGATGAGAAATAATGTACATTAGACACCCATGTTGCAATCGTGTTGTCATGTCTGTTATTAAGCTCAAACTGACCCCACGGATTTTACCCACGGATCGAAGAACAAACTTCCTCTTCATTTTCCATCAGAAACACCTAATTGGAATGGTTGTTGTGGCTGACAAAGATAGGCGTGGTTGTACCAACCACTATAAACCTGAGTGTCCAATGAATCTGACATTTAATAACAAGCGGATAGTTCAAATTGATAAAGATCTTGTACTATGTCATTTAGTAGATCATTATCCTAACATTTCTCTTTCGAGGGGTTGCCATTGGCAACACCAGTATCTCGCCTCCAGCCTGTAATGATGTCATAAATTTGGTTAACAGCTGCTACTGAACTAGATGAGTAATTTATTTAGACTCACAAATTGTCACAAATTGACTCAGTGTCATGTGAGGATGGTAGCACTGGCTGTTAATGGTTGTGGTCTCATGTGTTGGCTTCACATCTTTCACTATTCACTTTTCCGGGTTCATAGTAATGGTCCCAATATTGATAGAGGTCCTGATAGTCACAGTGCCATATTGCAAGGGAGCATTCTCATCAATATCAAACAAAGTACCAAATTGCCCAACTTATGAGGATCACTTTATGAGATTTGACTTGCTTAACGAGACTTACTTTGATCACCATCCACCTATCGTCTCGCTGGGTCGCGCTTCCGCCTCCGCATGCAAGGCTATCTTCAAGAGCTTAATGTATGAACTTGTTTGGTGAGTCGTGCATCGGCATTAAAGGATTTTGAGGATGTTGGAATGAGGCTCCTGGCAACAAGCTATACGTAAACAAGTATTGACATGTCCCCTTGATAGCCATATATGGGGCTGTGGGCTCGCGGTGGGGGTGGGGGGGGTGGGTTGTTTCTGTGGTTAAACATTAGTTTCCAACGAGAAGGCACATCGGAGGGCGCCTCCTCGGCCATGTGTCGCTCGAGGCTCCTTTAGGGGGTTCAGCACACGGGTGTGAGGTTCAGTTCTTGTAATTTGCGGTAAAGACTGCTCCAGGGTATCCAACCCTCAAACGCGTGATAATAAACTACGATGTCAATAATCATAATTTGATTGAGATATTTTTAGATGCTTACGTTGTACAAGTGCAAATGTTTGGTTTCCTATGGTCCCTATAATTCTTTGGTACTCCAGGTTAAAGGACGCGCATTAAAATAAAAAAGACACACCCATTCATTAATTTTTACCCTCTCAACATCCATCTATCCTCCCATAGTCATTTTTTCACTCACTTTGCCTACAACAAAATCTAGATTTCCCGCAGTCAAGCTGCACCGTTTAATATCATTCTAATAAGTCTACCACAAACTTCATTTTAAGTTATAAATCTTAACTCTCACTTCTGAACACTTTCGTAAAAGTTTTAAAACAGCCATGTGCATTGTATTAGAAGCACCTAGATTCCTAGTGAGACACCTACAAGACAATAGAATTAACTAGATTAATAAGATAGACGAACTCACCAGAATGATATTCATACTAATTGTTTGTTTAAACTGTAAGAGTGATTTTCTATATCATTATCCTTATATAGGTATGGATATATCAGAGAACCGAGTAATATCATTATTACCTTTGTGTATATTTCTCTCCTGATTACAGATAGAAAACCATTCTTAATTCTTCAACTGTAGCAGGAAGAGTGGACCCTTATGGTACTTGTGGTGATACCATTGATCAGGTGGACCATCATGTGACCGATTTAAACAATAGATAGACCAATCATTTGAAATATTATGTACTGTATCGCATGTAACACAAAATCAGAATGGAACTCAAGTGCTGGACTGGGCCTTGGACCGAGTTGAATTCTATCAAGATAACATATTTGATGTCCTTCAATTCTTTTTAGTTCAACTAACCAGTTCTTATTAAACTTCCGTAAGACAAGTATTAATTGTTAGCTTTACAATCGTTTGTGTGTTTGAGTATATAGGTCAGTCGACTACTGTATGCATCTGTTGTTTTGTCTTTTGAACGCCTGTGTGTGTGAGAGATACAGGACACAACCACTATATATTAACGTGTACCTTAAATTGTTTGGTGAAAGCATTTCTCAAATAAGGTTTCATCGTTGGAGGATAGGACCTAGTGTATGATGACAAGTGTAGGTATGTAGGCCAAATATTATCTAATGAATTACAACAAATTATTTTTAGCATAGAAAATTAAAAAAAAACTAGTGATTACTTACAAAGTTATCTTTCATGAGAGTACCAGATAGATCTTCTGTCAACCTACTCTCATACTAAGAAGCAGTTCAGCTTCACTACTAGCCCTATATGAAGTATGATCTTTGGCACTTTGGCCCTTGTATACGACCTGTGGGATTTTCCAATGAGGTTATACTACTTTACTTTTGGGGCTTGGCTTTGTTTCTCTGTACTCTGTGTGCAATAACAAAAGAATAATGAGGAAAACCCGTCTACTTTAAGGATTGATTAATTCAACCTTTGAGTGCTTTTCTTTGCTCTATCTCGTTTAAGAACCCTTTCCCACCAGAATGAGGAGTTAGGGCTTGTTTCCCAATCCTTTTGTATCCACATCAACTTTATCTACCTTTTGGAGGTCGACTATTTATCAGAACGACTGTCTCTTTCGTTTTAGTTGCACATTCTCGAAGTATTTTCCAATCCATTGTCATCTTTCCATCCACACCTGCAATAGCTCCAAGACTCCATTCCTGCCCGAGGCGTCAGTCTCAGTACTATTTCAATTTCATTATTGGTATCAGATTCCAATTTCAGTGTGCTGTTTTTGAGGGAAAGCATTCAACGTTCCGACTCAAATGAGACAAAAGAGAAGGGTGGATGTCCGCCCAGGCTCCAAAAACCACTCCTATTGACAATTCATCCAATAGAACTTCCTTCTACTTTTCCAAGACTTCTCATATACCATTGATAGTCATCATCATGTACATTTTTAACTGTCTCCTAGCAACAATAGTAACAATAACAGTGAATACATTTTTAATAAGTTACCAATTGTGATGGGTTGTGGCTAGACCATATGTGATACAATTGGATCCAGTATTGTTTCCAAGTACAGTGATAGAGGAGACATTGTGTGTGAATCACATTAAATTGAGAGCTAGCTTTGCGAGGAAGGAGAAAAAAGTGTGCCTTGTAACAATATTAGATGTATCAAGTAATATCTAACGTTTGTATAAGTTTGATACTAAATCGTGAATATGTGTGTGGTGTGTAGGTGGTTAGAGCGAGAGAGAGAGAGAGAGATTAAAACATATGAAAGTAACATACATGTGAACGTCTTTTAAGATAAAGAATTGGACCATTAGAGTGATAAATTTCAATTCCTCAAGTCGCGTCATAGTTGTCCCACACAGATATCAATCACGACTAGTAGAAAAGAGATCAAAATTGAAATGTCCATTTCACAACTTACTGTGGTAACTTATAAATTTGCGTAGTTTCAAAGGAATGCTGGAATGGGCTGGGTTCTTCAAGGCAGGGATCTAACATATAGTTTAAAAAATTTGTAAGGAATTCCCGTTGACATTAAAGAGAGTAGAATATTAAAATTATTACTGGCATTACAACTTACCATTCTACCCCTCCTCTCAAAAGACTGGTTGATAATCATTAATGATAAGGGCATATGAAAGAGTATGTCATTGTATGAGACGAGAACCACACCCACTAGATCGTACTGGCAATTTCTTACACAGCTGGTATCCATGGATATAACATCTCTGGAAACATAGACTCATGTCCAGTTTCTTCATCTTGAATCTCGTCTTCTGCATGCTCAAACCCAAATGCTAAAATCCATAAGTAGAAAAATGGAAATGTTTAATACGCATGAACTTGGATGATATCGAGAGACCCTAAAGTAGGTGTGGTGCTTAAAATCAGATAATTAGAATTGTACATCGGAATAGGGTCGAATAATTATCATCTTTACTATCTTCTCTTTCATCCCACACTTTGCTATCTTCTTCAATACATTCACTGTTGGATCATTTTTTCTACATTCACTAGTTTTTGGAAGAGATTTAGAGTGAGATTTCTAAATTGGATTAATAATTACTGTTATCATTATAATTATAACATATATAAATACCTTTGTTTTAGTTTGTCTTTTGTTCTCGTCTAAACACAGCTTTTTCAATAGTATCTTTGGCCTTTTTTGTACATTCCATCAGCTCTTGTTCTGTTGCACAAGGTAGATAGTATAAAATTATCTAAGGAGAGGAGGAGAGAGAGAGAGAAGAGAAGATTAGAGAAGAGATAATAAAACTACCTGTACTTACATTCATACTAAGTCATCACTATCAATCCTTGTTCATTTCTCTGACACCAAGCGACCAGTAGGTAATGAGTTTGTCAACCTAATCTAATAAGGAGTCCAGGAGTATACCAGTGGACTCATGAATTCAATAACTCTCACTTATTACTGTTTTTCTATCAACCAATTTACCTCCTTCAACCCTCCTTCAGTCGCAAGTGCTACGAATGAGTTAATAAATTGGAGTGTGGTTATTAATAAGATGTCACACCTTTATAATTTTAACAAGACCATTTTTTCTACTCGATGTTTCTCCATAAATTGCCATTATTAAATTTATCTCTTTAGTTGTGTCAATGTCAACATAGCTAATTAAGTAATAAAAAGTTAGCTCCGCCCATAATAAGATATAGAAAACTTACATTGTTTTGGTAGTGACACTCTGTTTCTTCTTCAAGGCTTCATTCTTCAAATGGTTTTCTTCTGGGTGTGGTTGGGGGTGTGGACTAATGAAATGACTGTGATTTGTGTTTTGAGAAGAAGTGCTTGGCTCCTCAAAAATTCTTTTTTGATGGTTTACTAAAACAGATTTAATAAGATTTGAATTTAACAGGTTTTTAATACCGTGAAGTAGTTCTTTGACTTTTTTTTTTTCTTTTTGTCTTTGGATGACCATGATAGTTTTCAAAGTATGTCATACCAGTACGAATTGGTAATGACCCAGACATGTCTGTTCCCTGCGAGTAGCGACTTCCATCTCTATATCTTTAAAATCTTTGTATTTTGAGATTTTCGTTGAAGTACTTTGAGATGAGAAGGAGAGGAGAGAGAGAGAGAGGGGAGATAGAGAGAGAGAGGGAGAGAGGGGATAGAGAGAGAAGGAGAGGAGAGAGAGAGAGAGAGAAGTGAGACCTGAGAGGCAGAGAGAGAGAGCAGAGGCAGAGAGACAGAGAGAGAGACAGACAGACAGACAGAGAAATATAAGAGTGATAGATATCATATGATCCAACCACTCAACACAATAGCTCTTCCATTATCCCTATCATTCATTTAATAATTAATTTGTCAATTTCATTACTTTGTTGTTCTAACAGGAGTGCTAATCAAGTAATACCTGTTGTTACAGTACTATTTTTGATCAATGATTAGAAATCATTTCTGCTAACTAATCGAGACACACGCATCTTTTTGCTGAAAATTGCTTAAAAATAAACATTACATATAATGACATCATTATGAGTAATACAAAATGACATCATAGGTAATTTGTCTATTTTAAATTGCATCATAATAGAAGGGGTATTATCCTTATAACAACTTACTGGCATAGTTATTCCCTCAGGACCACTATCATCATAATACGATAAACCTTGAACATCTAATGGTAATTCAGTTACAATAGAAACAGTACCTAAAATGGATTGACAACCTAGATAAATGGATGAATAAATAAACAGATAGATGTATACTTAAATAAATGGACAAATAGTTTATATTATATTCACTTGTCATTTCATTATCATTGTCTTCCTCGTCGCTAATCAAATTTTAATGTTTTCATATCACTTATTTGATCTCTCTCGTAAGGTTTAAGAAGACGGAAACCTTTGACATCAGATATTGATCATTGTATGTAGTTCCTCTTCAATATAACCTTTCTGAATAAGACTCTGAACAAATATAGGAAAATGAATTCCCTAATAAGGAGGGTGTGGCTAATTATTAATTAATCATCTAAAATATATACCATTTTGGTCATGAGATTACTGCTGGGTTGTAAGTTATGGGTGATGTTGCAGGCAACTACAAAATCTTCCTCAAGGATAGAAAAAAATGGTTGTTGTTTAAGATAGTCATGAGAAGGAGAGAAACGTGTCAGAAAAAATAGTAATGCATTGGAGAATATGTACGATCTCTTTTTAAAAGCAGTATCTACATTGGATCAATAACTTACTAAATGGATATATGAAATAGGTTACCTTGACAACTGCTAGTTCTGCTCGCCTCAACACTACTCTGACATGATGAAAAGTACTCCGAGGATCAATTCTACAAATATTTGTTAGTGACATTAGCTCTGAAGATGCCATTATGACGACACATGCCAATGATTCAAGTAGACAAAATTGAATGTCACTGTACACTCTAGAGGCAGATGAAGCTGCATGATTTTGGAAGAGTGCATGCTCCCGAAAATCTGGATTCCAACTATAACCACACATTTTTCTCCATATCTACGTGAACAGAGAGAGAGTTAAACCCTAGCAATTAATTCTTAATTAATACGAAATAATGAGTAATCCCTATTAATTATATTACTCACTTGTCCTTCATCTTTTTCCATTTGGGGGTTTTATCTTCCTTTGTTAGTGATAATACTTCATCTGTGATATCTTGTCTTTGGTGGTATGTTACTACAAGATCCGTCTCACTCCGCTTCCATCAGACACAACATGTAAGTTTGCTGTGGTAAAAACTCATACCATTTCTGTCCATCTGAAAACTACCAAAACATATTGTCAACACTAATTGAGGGGCAGCATACCTCTAATTTTGACATAGGTTCTGGGGTAAAGAAATGGGGATGAGGGGTTTGTACAGTCTGATGAATTTTTGTACATAGAAGCAGCTGTCTCCATATGTATTCTTTTTTGTATCATGGGTTAGCATTAGGTTAGGGAGAGAGGAGGGTGTCGAGTTGATAAGTTACAAGAATAGGTTCTCTGGAGTACAACCTTAAAAAATATCAGTAATGGAACATGTTTAAGGAATAATTCCACCTTCTAGACCGGAGAGAGCAATTTTCATCGAGTGCAGAAGTGATGACTTCCATCTTAGTTTTTCTAAAAGACTCATTCTCAATCATCTACGCTCATTTCTAGAATGAAGGTATAAAAAATTTAAATGAAGAAAAATTTTGAGTGATAAATCGAGCAAAAAACTCGGTAGCTAGATCTAGGCGTGTGGCCACTCCCCCTCTATTTCATTCAAGTAATCTTGTCAAGTAGATTTTGAACAATGGTAGGGCTTTTGCGAGAAGCTGGAAAAGAGATAGTACAAGTCAAAAATATCACAGGACGGAGAAAATTTACTGTTGCAGTTACCTGGTTCTCACAGTCCAGACTCGGCGGGGATACCTCCCGCCGCCCGGCCGCTCACTTCCCTTCATTTAAGAAACACTCACTCTCTAGAAATTGTTTTTCTTCTCTCTAGGTAGTCAATAAATACAGCAACTGGCGCATCTGAAATCTGAATTTACGAGTTGCAGATAGGGCTCGAATTCAATCTAAAGATAAACAAAGTCAGCTGCAACCATAATAAGAATATAAGATATACATGTAGATAAAACATGGGGTGTTGTGGTTTAAATCTGTGCGTTTCTTCTCACCTACAGGGAGTGTGTAACCAATTTATACTCCTCTCTAGTGTGGGATTATAAGGTGAGTTTTCTATCTTCTCATAATGCATAATACTGTAGAAACATATCTAGATGTATTTTTATTATTTTTGTTTAGTAATAAAATTTATTGTATAATCGGATATGTTATAATGTTATAATTGATTACTACTGAAAGTTATTTTTATATATATGTTAACGTGTAATATTAGTTGTGTAAACATCGGCATGCACTTCATTTTATAACACACATTAGCACATTTATCTAATCATTCCAGTGCATAGTCTAAGTCAACTATCATGCATATAGAGATATCTTTAGGGGTAATATCATTTGTCTTAAAGTAACATTTTGTTCTTGTTCGCTAGTTTATATAGTTTGTGCTGAATGTTGCTTTTGAAATGGTTTCTTGAAATGACAAGTCATTTTTTTTAGAAAAATATTTTAGCTGGCACCAATGTACAAGATTATCAAACAACAGTTGATTGCTATTAAGGAAAATTAACCAGCTTACTACAAAACCATTTTGTCTTTATAGACAACTTGTTCATAGAACAATAATGGAGATCAACTTTTCAATGCCTGACACCTGTCATTGAAATAAACTCAGGATGTGTGAAAGGATAAGCTAATAATGATGTAGACATGAGTGTAACCCTATAATTTGGAGGTTATTAGTACCTCATAACCAGGAAGTAGCTGTTTCAGATACAAGCCAAACTTGTTATGCTATCATAATATCTGTACTGGAGGACTTTTTTTATTGATACATGAATACCTAATACATGTTATAGTTTAATTTGTAATAATAAGTTATCATATAACACACATCTGGCCCATACAATATTGGGTATTTATCCATATAGTTGCTTCTTCTATACTGATTGTCGTTTGTCCATACTAGATCTGATAAGCTCTTAACTAACAACGTTCCTATATTGTCTAGTGATTAGGGAGTATTATATACATATGTTAATAGACATGACAATGTTTTCAATGGACTCCCTTGTGTTTATTTCTCCGACTGTTTCCTGTTAATGTTCGCATACCATCTCTTAATGTAACCCATTATCACATGACGTATTGTACAGGCATGTTTACGTAAGGGATGTTCCCTCTAACTAATGTAAATTTGTTAGTAATTACATGTATATACAGCACCTGTGTTATTGTATCTTTTTTGTTATAGTTGTGTAGTTTATGGCAACAGATAACAAAATTTCGCAAACTGGAGGAGAGGTTCCCTTAGAACCAATGAAGTTCTCCTCATGTTGTGGATAATTCTCTTTCTTCCCAATCATATCCTGAGCTAAGAACAAAGAAGATGAGATACGAGCAAGATGTCAGTTTAAAATCATTCGTTTTATTAAAAGAGATAAGATAGTCTTGACGCTCAAAATGATGAGGTTACTACTAATGGACTATAATAAATAAAAAGAAGATGGTGAAAGACGAAAGTCGGAGTCTATGAAATTGAAGATGAAGAAAACACTAAAAAAGCCAACAGAATTGGACACTGAAGAACGTGTTGTGAACTCTTCAACCCACAGGTCGCTTTGTTCGTTATGAAACTTGAAATTTGGAGGGCGTGGTTCTTTTAAAACTGTTTACAAGGCCTAGATACTGAAACTGGCGTCGCTGTGGCATGTGTGAACTCCAGGTAAGTACATTATGTATATTATAATCATTACATTATGTGCTAGCACAGTACAATCATTACATTATGGCTAGCACAGTACCCTGGTATACTCCGATAATATTGTAGTATAATTAGTTCATAATATATTGCACAGCATTCTAGTATATTAGTTTAGTATATTGTATAGTATTCTAGTATCATTAGTTAGTATATTTGTATAGTATTCTAGTATATTAGTTAGTATATTTGTATAGTATCTAGTATATTAGTTAGTATATTTGCACAGTATTCTAGTATATTAGTTAATATACTTGTATAGTATTCTAGCTAGTATACATACACACGCAGAACATTATGTAGTATACTCATGCAACATTCTAGTATACTTTCTAATGTGTGTCCCCCACTAAACAATGTTATTTCATATTTAGACCAGCTATAGTAAACAATTCCTGTCGTGTATGTAATATTTTAGTTATCAAGAGAGTTTGACTGCCCATATTGGTATAACAATGTAATGAACAGCTGTGTGGCCAACCAGCTGGATAATCAAGTTTGTAATTATATTCATAGTAAAGTCCATTGATTAAACCACATGACTTTTCCTTTATGACATTATTAATTATTCATTACCTACCATTAATGGTATCGTCATATGCCATTTGCTATCATACCAATAGATATAGTTATTTATTTATTAATATTATAATATATTAAAACTCATTTTAAAGGTCATACTCAGGGGCACAAATCTCTTTCTCCTCTCTCTCTCTCTCTCTCTCTCTCTCTCTCTCTCTTTCATAGGAACACAAATTTAATAAGGCTGAGCAAACACGTTTCAAGGATGAAGTAGCCATTTTGAAAACATTAAATCATCCTTACATTCTCAGACTATTTGACTCATTTGAGTTTTTCGTCTAACAGACAAGAAAAGGATTTTTAGTTCTTATCACTGAACTATGACATCTGGAACACTAAAAGTAATTGGAGGAAACCCCTGTAATTATAATCTAATCAAATTAGAGGGAGGTCACAACCTATTATTGTGGTCTAAACAAAGTTGTTATAATAATAATACAGTTATTTCCCTGTTATAATATTTATATTATTTTCTTAGTAGTATTTTATGGTTATTTTTTTCTTGGTAGTACAACTGTTAGGTTGTTTTGGGTTTCCTTGTTCATATGTGTGACATTACTGATAACTCAATTCTATTCTGATGATGTAATTAACCACTGTGGTTTGTAAAATGTACAATATAATTGTATTGTAATGTATTGTATGTATTGTAATGTATTGTAATCATATATTATAATGTACATGTATTCTTGTATATACTAGTATAATGTAGTGTATATATTGTATAGATAGTTTATTCAGTGTTAAAGTTTAACAGGATAGTATTTTAGATATTAGAAGTCTTGTCTCTCTTATGTAATGTTTGTACTTAAATAGTCACTATGACCTATTAGGAATGTTCTAATGTTCCCCTGTCTGCTTTCTGTTAGGACTGCATTCTTTAAATGCCTTTATTTTAAAATGACATATTAAACTATCATAAGTGTAATTTAATGATTATAAATGTTTATAATGATTTCCATATTTTGAAGTCAGTTCATAGTTTAGGAGCAGGACAGCTGTGTGATTTCAACCATGTGTAACAGAGATATCAGAGATGAACAGAGTTATACACAGATATACAGGGTTATACAGAGATTACAGAGCTATATAGAGTTAATACCCCTGTAGTGTTATTGGTATATTTTCAAGGAGGTGTCTTAATGACCCCTCTACACAGAAGTCTACCAAATGTTATGTAGTAATAATAAGATTAGATGTAAATTAACAGACAATAAAGTCAGACTAATTGATGTTGGTCTTTGTAATGTTTGATAATGTTATTATAGTGTCCATTTTAAATCTTGTGGTCACTCTATTTGTTATATACATCCATTCTGCAATTTCTGTAATCCATTTATAGATTGTCAGTGTGTTCTATGTATCCATTAGCATAGCTTTTCAATTATTAGCTTGACTCACCACACACACGCACGACGCATGCACGCACGCAGAGTCAGGCTGAATAGTATGTGATATATGAGCTATATGGGGTGGGACATATTATCAGTAGTTTATTCCAACAGTCACAATGACCAGTTGTTATCTTGCTATTGACAGTATGTCCTCCTGTGAATCTTATTGCTAAAAATCTTAGATCATTATGTGTAATCACACTACAATTTTCTTGTACAAGTAATATAGTATTCCCTTGGGTTAATTCCTAATATATGATAATATTAACATTGTGGTATGTTTGAAATACCACTAGATCACAAAGGAAAATTTTGATGTAATGTGTGAATAGACTTTGATCTCTCTCTCTCTCCCTCTGTCTCTTCCTCTCCAGTTACATGCGTCGTTTGAAGTCAATTAAGTTGAGAGTTATTCGAAGTTGGGGTCGTCAAATACTGAAAGGGCTCCATTTCCTACACACACGAACTCCCACCCATTATTCATCGTGACTTGAAATGTGATAATGTTTTATTAATGGAACAACTGTTTAGTCAAGATTTGTGATCTAGGATTAGCCACTGAAAAGATCTGATGTGAAACAGTCATTGGTTAGTCCTATGTCCATCCATCTATCCATCTGTCTAATATTCATCCATCCATCTATCCATCCATACAAATATTTATCCATTTACATATAACCTGTATATATCATTCAGGGACACCTGAGTTTATGGCTCCTGAGATGATATGAAGTATAGTGATGAATCTGTTTGACGTTTTTTTGTGTGGGTTAATGCTTTTGGTAATGTGTTTATTGGAGATGTGTACTAGAGAATATCCATATCAGCGAATGTAAAATCCAGCACAAATCTTTAAGAAAGTCACCTTCTGTGAGTGTTTTGTTAGTCTTCTCTGTTTAACCGTTTTTCTCTCTTTATAGGGTATACGTCCACAGTCCCTTGATAAAGTAGGTGACCCAATGAGTAAAGGACATCATGAAGGTTGTATCAAAGTTGGCCAATCTGAAAGGTAATGATAAAATATGTTATTAAAATAGACAGATACCTGTTCAATGGACAGATATTTAGTGTCATTTATCGTAGGTTTACAGTACGTCAGTTGTTGGATCATGAATTCTTTGCTGAGGGTGATGTCAAAGTTGAAGTGATGCCAGAGACAGCACAACAAATAGATAACATCATGTTTCGCATGGAAGTCCCTAACAGAGAGAATCGTAAAAATGGTCAAGAGAGTATGAATTTTTCTTACAATTTGGGAAACAGATGTTCCAGAAATGTCGTTGATGAATGGTAAGTCTTATTTCATGTATCCATTTTAATTCATGCATCTATTTGTTTAATTGTTTGTCCATTATAGATAACTATCCATCCATTTACTAATCATATATCCATTTACGTAGATCAAATCTGGGATTTTACGTGAAGAAGATAAAAAGTATGCGATACTTCAATGAGAGAGTTTACTGATGTAGCTAAACAAAAACGTCAAAACAACAACTCAACACTGGAGTGGGCGGAGCTTCTGTTGGAGTGAATTCAGTAACAACCATGGACTATTAAAAGAAGGCACTACAGTAGATGACAAGCACACCACCCCCCATCTTGACCACAGACCTGTCCACTCCTTGACCAGAACTTCATAATCCACCGGTATGTGTAAAGAAGTGAGAGGAAGTTAAAAATATATACAAACTTGGTCATTTCTGCATGCTATTAAACGATAGAACAGTCGGAATGTCTCGATATATATTACATTACTCATAAATCAGTACCTGTACATATATGGATGCAAATATGGTCACAGCAGAATATCATGTATTATATAACTGTATAGGATGTGCTTTAGACTTGTGTAAGATTTCACTGTGTTTGGGATATAATGTTACTTAATGTAGACAATAGTTGATGTGTGGTTATGTGACAACATAGTTTTCATATTTGCTACATATTATCGACTAGCTGGGTAATCAGCTGGTCTTGGTATGTTGTTATTGTTTAGCTATGGTTGACTCCACCCCTTCTCATTGTAGCCCAAATTACTTCATCATTATCGAATACAAGCGATGACAGCACAATAGAGCCAGAAAAGGTTACTGGTTCGATGCCTTTGACAGAGGCACCAAGTTCCAATGGTGGTTCGCCAAATATAGTTCATTCTACCAAAACTGTTGATACTGTTATTGAGGAAGATTCAGAAAGTGGAGGTGAGGGAGGAAGTGAAGATGGTGAAGCAGGGAAGAGTTGTAGTAACAAGGAACAATCCATCAATAATAAAACCTGTTGAATCAATATAATCATCCATAACATCATCAATAGCACTACCGTCGCTTAGTAAAGATGGTAACTATAGTGAAGACAAACCTGAGGATGAAACAGGGAGACAAGAGGTTGTGACCATGTCTGACAATATCTCTCCTCAGGAGACCACACCCATTAATAACTCTTCAACAACAAGAACAAAAGGAACCTACAAAAATAACAGTAATTAATTACATAATACCTTTAATAAAAATTTAAATTTAAATTTGATTCTTTATAGGTTCAACTACTACCAACTAGCCAACCTCAGTCCCAGACTGCTGAGACTCAGTCTCAGTCTTTAGTAATTCAATCCCAAATTTCCATGCAGACATCAGATGCCACCTCTGAGTCAGGAGGAGGTACCAATGGAGGAGGAGGGGGAGGAGTAAGAAAAAAACCTCGTGTCAAGGAACCTAAGAAAGGCTTGAAATTGAAACTGATAGAGAAAGCTGATAATGTTGTTAGTTGCTCTTTAGTTACTAGTTCTGGACAAATGATCAATTTCCGTATTCTCCCTGACTATGACAAACCACGTGAGATATCTCAGAATTTGGTAAGTTCCTATAATTTAATAATAGACATTCAATTCTTTTTTTTCTAGATCAAAGCTGGTCACCTCACTTCAAATGAGGAAGAAGAATTCATACAACAATCATCTCTTCTCGTGGACAGACTGCGTAAAGGAGATAGCATCAGTGAAGCTCAAAAAAGTGTTGACAATCAACCTACCATTGATATGAGGAAACATCGTTCACTCAGCAATGCAAAACTGATTCTTCTGAACCTAAAAGAACTACATCTGTTGAAGGTGGCAAAGATAAGTTAGGTAGAAGCATCAGTGATGGAGTCTCTCAAGCTCTGCCTGCTGTTAATAAGAAGGACACTCCTCTTTTGAATGATAACTCTAGTAGTTCACCTCTTCCTCGAAAGAAGTTTGTTGTCACTGATGTTACGACTGATAAACAAGTTGCTATCACTAGTCAATCTTCGGCTGATCGGTAAAAATAAATGGAGTATGGATAGACAGGATGGATGGATGGATTAATGGGCAGATAGACAAATGGATGAATAGACAGATTGATGGATGAATGATTATTTTTATTATTTAGAGTTCATAGCTCTGGTACTCCCTATACATGTAACTGAAGTAACATTTGGTAGTATTACTACATCTTCCCCTCCTCCTGATTCTACTCCCTCATTAGTTTTTACCACTAATGAATAATACATCAACTAATGATAAGATTACAAATTTTCTAGATATTGAGGAATGTACCTTACCAACAAAATACTACTACACAATCAACTTGTCCTATTACATTGGAATCATCCTCCTTGCCCAGTATTACATCAGATGTAGTCAGTCAGTCCAGTATAAACTGGTGTGACCAGTATAGTGAGTACTAGTTTGTCAGCTCCACCTTCTGTTGTATCATCTGCCACCTCATCATGTTCTAATCTACGAATGCAGGGGGCGTGACCACATCAGTAGTGACTGTCAGAGATTCAAGGAAGACATTTGAGATAGAAGATGTTATGGATATTAGTGGTTTGCAGGATGATTTATCATGTGAGGGATCAAACAGATTCCTTGTCTGATTCACAACGTCAACAAGAACCTGGTTTACAAACTCCTGACAGCCAAACAAGTACTAGGATGGTGATTCAGGGGGTGTGGTTAGTCAAAGCGGTCTTGAAAGCTTGTCATCTCAAAGTATCCAATCTGACCCTCAATTGTCAAATGATGAGGTCACACCTTCTTATTCTCAAATTGATGGGGTTGCCTCCCACACAACCCTTACTTCACCATCTACAGCCATGCTGAACGTCGCCCACTCAACAACCTACACTTCAGAAAATATCGCAACCTCAAATGCAGCCCCCAGTCACTTCTATTCCTTTGTATGTCCCTTCTTCTGTTCAACCTCTTCCAAGCATGACCAATTTTCCTAACCATACTCTGTTAGAAGAGGGTTTTGCTAAAATTTCTTTATTACATGAAATTAATGTTCAAGACCCTTCTATGAATGAACTATTACATCAGTTAGAGATCTACTTTGCTACATCAGGACAAAACCCCGCCCATACAATGTTTTCAACCAATGTGTCATCGACAACTCATGTACCAACAACTCAAGTACCGTCATCTGATGTACCTTTGACCTATGGACCAGTGACCCAATCATCATCAAGTAAGTTCCTTCAACCTATGTACAAACGGACCCATGTACCGCCAACTCAAGTATCATTATCTGATGTACCTTTGACCTATGGACCTGTAACCCAAGCATTGTCAAGTAATATTCCTCCAACCTATGTACAATGGACCCCATGTACCATCAACTCAAGTATCATTGGCACACGTACCATCAACAGTTCCATCTCATGACAACTACCAATCTATGGTAAGTTACTAATTATAGAAGTGGGTGTGGTTTATTAATTTTATAGGCCCCACCTCCTGCTGATTCAGACCACAATGAATGTGATACTGATCTGTCATTTATAAAGATGATGACAGAGTAAGAAAATATATCTATATTTGTATAATTATATTACATTATTATTATTATAGGATTAAAGAGGAAGAGAAAAGACTACAAGAGAAAAAACGTCTTCTTGATCAGTATCCGTGTATCACACAGAGCACGCCCAATTCTAATGCACCACCTACTCTGGTACTGCTGGTCAGTCCAGTTTTACTCACAATCCTTATCATATGATCCCCACGACACGTCAGTGATGTCTTCAGGTAACCCTGCCCTCAATGATCGAGAACAGCTGAGATCATATTCGTCAAATTATTTTCATGGTGTTCCTGTATATGGGGCTAGTAATTACTCAAGCTTAAATGCACCTCCTGAACCACGGGAGACAGTATTACCCCCGTGGTTCTCCCAATAATCCATCTGATACACTCACAAACAGGCTGCATGAATCACGATCTAATGGTGTTTATTATGGTCACTTAATGCAGGGTACAACCTGCTGTAATGGGTATAGGTCCCATGATATCTCATGAACCACCATACCATGGGTCCACCTCAAATTATCCTGCTCCTCTGCCTAATAATGAATGGGACAAGCAATACAGAATGCATCCTACAATGTATTCTCATCAGTTCAAACCTTGTTGCCTCATCATGTGCCCAATGTACAACAAGGGTACCAGTCTCCTATCCCTCCAGAAGGGGCATGTCCAGTCCCAATAGATTAGATGTTGGACCAGACTATGACATACAATGACTACACAAAAAAAGATGACAGAACTTTGTCTATTGTCATCTCTTAACGCATCACAAATTTTAAATCATAAGATTTTATTTGTTCTCGTTCTGGGAATCAATTTTTTTCTCTCTCTCTATTTCTCACAGGGCATTAACTTTATTATTTATTATTGTCACTGATATTTATTGATATTGAGGTTGAAACTATTGTGTTCATCTTTACTATATGTGTGTATTATTATTGTTATTACAGTGTTAGATTGCATATTACTGTACTGTGTGTCAACTAAATAGACACTTCAATTAACAGATCTCTGTAAAATTCCTTAAAAGATTTTAAATTGAGAGAGGTTTTAAAAAGTGTAACTTAGTGGTTCAAAAAATAATGTAGGTGTCACTTTAAAAAGCAGAATTTGAAATGAAATGGCTATTAACATAATCAATGTGTTTATTTACTTTGTCCCTTAATAATAAATTTGTGAATCAAAATTACTAATATTTTACAATCACAAAAGTCATTAAAATAATACACCATTATTATATTTACAATAAATCAAGTTATTAACCCTTAAGATGTAGGAACAGATTAGCATTGTATCACGACTATCTCTTCACTAAAAAAGTGATTAAGAGATACTCTATCATATGACAGTCATGTGACTATCCTATCAACTAATCAGATATTCCCACATAGTACTTTACACCCTCTGGTAGCAACAAGGAGGACAAAGAGAATCTAAAAAAGGACAGTTTGAATTAACATCTTGTCATATTGTTACTTACAAGTTCTTGGTCCTCCATTAGCCTAACCAGAGGGTGCTTAACCTCAGCAACCGTCAGCTGAAGAGTCTTCTTTTGAACTCTTCGTAATAGAGAGTGTTGTAAGTTCTCAGAACATGTTGGATGAATACCAATTGTACTATCAAAATCAGATTTCCTAGCACCCATTTTTATTGCTATAGCATAACCCTGTGTTATCTCTCCAGCATTAGGACTTATAACCTGGGTCCAATTACTTTCTCCTGAAACGTAGAAGAAGATTTAATTTCTCTCTCTCTCTCTCTCTTACATTGTCAGCTTTGTTAACAATTATTTCATGTAACAGTCATCATTGCGATCAGCCACAGTAAATTCTAGTGGTTTAAAGTGAACATGGTATACCTACATATAAAAATAACACAGCCAATATAAATAAAATTAACAAACTGTAAACATTGCTAGTAACCATTGTCCACTTATTTTACCTCTATATTTGTCTTTGCCAAAAATAAGTAGTGCATCTTCCTCAGCTAATCCAATACATCCATACTCAGTGGTGTACAATACAGTTGTTGGTACATTGATGTAGTCACAATTAACTTTGGGGGGTCACCTGCAAACAACCGTCTCGCTAGACATCGACCTGCTTGGATAGCTAATGTGTCAACTCAAGTTTTCCTTGTTGTACCTCTCCAATAGCATAGATATGTGGGACAGTAGTCTGTTCATAGACTGTAGGAATATAGCCATTTCTATAGAAAGATACTTGACCTTAAGGTATTGTTACAAAATATGTTACTTTGTGACTGTTACTCCAGCCTTTTCCATTCTAGGTCTTTAGTATCTGGGTATCGGCCGATAGCGAATAATACCTGTGATGTCACAATGACATCATTATTTATACAAAACGTCTTACTGTATTAAAGTCAGCATGTCCCCTCTTTACCAGATTCTAAATTTTTTTTTGTAATGAACTCGGAGTAATCGAGGAGGTCCTTCAGATATTAACTCAATCTAAAATGTTCACAAGTTAGTTAAATTGTTACTATAGCAACAGTATTACCCTAGTAGGAACAGTTTTTACGAATAAACTTGACTTTGTTTCTTAACATATCTTCTCCGATCATAGTAGCCATTTCCTACGAGTGACATTAATTAGAATTGTGATAAATTCAGTCCTCACTTGATCAATCCTCTTAAGAGAATAGATCGTACCATACACAAGTATCAAAACCAAGTTTAGTGAGGAATCCTGCACACTTCTAATGCCACATATGATTCACCCACTACTAGTGTCTTCCCAGGGGTGTGGTCATTGAAAATATATCGTCACTTGTAATACCATATTCTTTAGCACCAGGTATGTCAGATAACGAGGTCGTCCACCTGGCAGAGAGGGAGAGAGAGAGAGTGATAGCAGGACAATCTACAAAGATAAACACACTTACCAACAGCAACTACTATTCGTGCCCAGTAGTTAAATGTTCTTTACCTTGTGTATCAAGATACTACACAATATAGAGTATATTGCACTACTATAATACACCATAATATTAGTTATTACCAGCAAAGTATGAGGCTCAAAGAACTTAGCTAGTCCATTGACATATTTAACTCCTTTGTTACGAAGTTTAGATCGATAACTCCAGTTAAGTGAACGAATGTAATTTTGTATGGCCTCTACCATTTGAGTCCATGTATGACTCACTAAAAGAATAAAGTACACTGTTAAACAAATATGTAGAAATGGATGCAATTTTTAAATAAAATGGACAGACAGAGGTAGTACCTTCTTTTGAAAACGTCCATCCATAATGTCTAGCATCATTGGTTGTTGTCCTATATTACAAGACATAATTAAACATTGTACCTCTCTATTGGTACATACCTAGTAATGAGGCTTGATGCATTAATTTCTTAGGAATACATCCCACATTAACACAGGTACCTCCTAATCCCCATGAGGTACCAACGGGGGAAGGTTTAACATAGTCTAGACAAAGGATTTTAGTGCCTTCTATTTTAGCAGCTTCCTATAGAAATGGATGCCCCATCCAGATTATAGCAATTATGCATAGCTAAGCTATAACATGTTTAAAATGAACGATTCTTTCATTGTTTACATACTTATTAAGATAAATTAAAATTCCATGTCAAAAATAAATTCTTTACACAATTTTATCAATTCTTTAACATGTATACAATTTAAAATATGATTATATGAGTTGTATATTATATATATACCATATACCTTGGCACATGCTAGGCTCCTGACCCTCCTCCAATAACAATGAGATCATAGTCATAGGGGTGGTTCACAAAATAATCTCTTTTCATTGTACCCTCTGTAATAAAACTTGCCAGTATACCTTTAGTGAATGAAGCAATGATAGCATCACATCCTCCAAAATGTTGTCCATTAATAAAGACATTAGGTACTGTTGATTGACCACTTATTTCAGCAACAGCTTTTTGGATAGCAGTCCCTTTTGCTATAAAAGAAAAGGGGATTGTCAGTTTGAACTACTTCAATAGAACAGAGAGGGTAGTTAGTTACCTCACCTACAACATCCAATTCTATTGTAGTATAAGCAACACATTGAACATCAAACAATCTCTTGACCTGTAATACAATAATACATTTATCATGGCTGCCTGACAGATGCTGACAGAGCAGCTGGTCAACTCACTCGTGCACAAAATGGGCAAGTTGTTTTACTATACATCAACACGTGAGTATTTCGTATCTGTTCTTTAACTTTTGTTTGATTTCAGCCATTTCGTCTTCTTCCACCTCTGTTTGTTCTGGCTGTCCCTAAACTGTTTTGTCGGTGGTCCTGCATCCCCATAATATAACTGGGTGAACCTTGTCGCTTCGTCTTTGATCAGTGAGAGTGATAACGCCACAAAGAGATGGCAAAGCTCTTCAAAAAACTTACAAATAGCAGTTATGCTCCAAGTCTCCTTAAAGATACTATTTAATATTCATTGATAACTTTATACAACAGAGCAATCACTGTATCACATGATCAGTATGTATGTATACACGTGGTATTAGTAAATATTTGCACTATATGTTCCTCTGATTGTGTGTATGTTGACATGGAAGAAGTCTCAAAACATGATAACAAAGATGACCACTACCATCTCCCAAGAAGCCACGTCTAGTTGATGAGGAGGAAGAGGTGAAAGAGAAGGATGTCGTTGCTATGGAAATGCAAGACACCAAAATCTTGAAGTGAAAGTGTATTTTTTAATGGAGAAAGATGTTGGTATTACTGAATATGTTAATGAGGAACCATAGTCGATTCTTTGCAATATTAAACAAGGTATAATTAGAACCAAGTACTGCATATTATGGTATATTCTATTTTGTCATAGATATTCTGATTTAATTTCACGAGATCACACCCACAGGAGATATAGTACAACTCACCACATTTGATCTTCCTGACTCCACCCATGTTAGACCCTCCCTCTCATATTATTATATATTAATACGCATATATAGGAGGAAGGACTCAACAAAACACTAGATACATTAATAACGGAAGAGGACCTACAGAAATTACAGGAACTTTACGAATCTAATGATCAAAGTCACCATGTTGAATTACAAGTATAGTTAATTATTAATTTGCACTATTTTACAGTAAGCAGGTGTCATCAGCTTCTAAAGAGTCTAGGACATTGATACATAAAGGAATTAGAAAGAAGTTTCCTAATTTAGATAGTCGAACTATTACTGAAAATGATAAGACAGTTATTAGAGTCTTTCTGCGTGGCAAAGGTGACATCATTATGATGTTATTGTAATAGTGGATGGTATGTTTTGCTTAATAGGTTTATCAAATAGATCTAACTGGCCTCGCACTATGGCGACTATGTGAAATGTGTCTTGTTTAAAGAGAACAAGATACAATGCAAGCTGTTAACATACTTGCTAAAATGTTGAGGTGAAACTAAATAAAATTTTACATGGATACCCTATTCAATTTTAGAGTCAAGCCATCAATATTTCAATATGGTGGTACAAAAGACAAAAGAGCAATTACATCTCAACACATTACCATATACAGGTCTATATATAATAGGTGATGTCAGTATGACATCATTACATCATTGTAGGGTTTCTCCAGAGAAGCTGTTAACAGTTAATGAGCCAATGCTGGAATAAAACTTGGCAATTTTCAGTTAGTTGCTGTACTTGACAGAAATATTGTAGTAATATATGGTTATATAATTTTGTAGATATTGTAAGCTATCAATAAAACTTGGAGAAATTAAGGTAATCATTTCACTGTGGTTCTGAGGTAAGTTACTGTGTGTGTACATATGTATGATAAAGATTTTGTTCTTAGAGATTTAAGAGATGAGAGTGAAGATGGACAGTCGTCTTGTGGATTAGAGGAGAGAGTTGAATATATGATGGAGTCATTAAAACAAAAAGGATTTTTGAATTATTTTGGAATGCAACGATTTTGGAACATCCATTATACCAACTCATCATATCGGCCGGTAACCATCAACGATGTCATTATGACATCACCATACTGTATAATGTAGTGCACTCCTTCACTCAGACTGGCAAGAAGCTATCGACTTAATTCTTAGCCAAGAGAAGGAGGTATGTTATATTATAGTAACATCAAATATCAACATCTATTTCACAGAGCCACTAGATGTTCATGTCATTAGACATATTATCAAGAAACAAAAGATGTCACTGGAACACTTGATAAATTGTTCTCTCAAAAACATAACACTATAGAAGTCCAGCTGCTAAAAGGACTTGAAAAACATGCCCAAATAATTTGCTGGGAGCTTTGTATTTTGTACGTGTTACATAATGTTATGTAACACACTACAATTATCTTGTTCTAGATACCTAGAAACACTCGTATGATGTACGTACACAGTTATCAGAGTTATGTATGGAATAGAATAGCATCATTTCGATTTAGAAATGGTGGACTGAAACCCATACCTGGAGACCTGGTTTATAAAAAGTCATGTGATGAGCAGGTAGATATCCAAGACAGCATGATGCATTCCTTCTGTATATTCATCCTCAGATCTAGAATTACATACTCAAAATCTCAACTCATACTTTCATTCCATAATCCACTCTGTTTTTATTTCTAGAGTTAGTGAGGTTATTAGAGATGACAGTTGTTCTTTATATACAATTTATGATGTAATATTACCTCTACCAGGATACAGTGTAAAATATCCCAACAATATCAGTAATTAAATATAATACATTAAATGTAATTATATATTTTGTTAGTTGGTGAGGAATACCTCAGAATACTTGCTGAAGACAATTTATCTCCTGAGAAACTTCTACACAGAGTAAAGTAATGATCATGTGATAATCATGTGACTTGTTGACATGACTCTTATAGAGATTTTGCTCTCCCTGGTGGATATCGATACCTGATTACCAAACTAGACAATCTGGAATGGTTGGTACATGTAAAACATGTAGAAAATTATCATTTAATTAATTAATATTATAGGGAGCTATTACAATATGATGATGTCACTGTTCCACTTATCCAATCAGATTGGGATGTGTTAGCGGCAATTTGCCTCCACCAACTAATCATTGTAAGGACACTAGCTTAAAAAGTATTTAATAATTAATTTAATAAAATTGTAGCTGGCAGCAAGACAGCTCTGATTTTAAAGTTCTCCTTGCCTTCTTCGACATATTGCTACAATGGCTTTAAGAGAAATTCTAAAACATGATACATCATCACATTTTCAAACTCAATTGAACAGTTATCAGATGATATTAGATTACAAGAGTAATGATAGTTAGTTATTGTTAGGTGTATTATGATAAATTGAAAATATTAAAACTATATATAAATTATTATTAATTAGATTATAATGTAAAGTTCAATTGACACAAACGTAAATGATACTTGAGATATAGAACATCTTTTAGTGTAAGATGCTGAGAGAAAGAGAGAGAGAGTACAGCCATTTGCTTGCAATGCATCTTACTTATGAGGATATGACGGATCTGTTAATAGTTGGCCCTCTCCAAGTCCTATGTAGACAAAACTAATCTCCATTATCATTATTAGATATATAATATACTTTCATTGGTACTACTTGGTGTACTAGAAATTATCTCTGCACTTTGTTTGTGTTTGTTTTCTCTCTTTTATCTTCACCATTTCCTCTTCTTTATCTGTTTTGTCAAGCCGTATAAACTATAAAAACAATTAAAAGGACACAATATTAGTAGCCATTTTTACATCACGATATTTCTTTAAATATAGTTTAAGTGGTTCTACATAGTTTTATCAAAACCCAGTGTAGAGAGAGCAAATAAAATGTCATCTCCTGTTATTGTCTTTCTCTTCTCATCAATACATCGATCAGATGCCTAAGAAAATAATGTTAAGGAAAAGAGTTGTGTCATTAAGTAGCAGCTGTTAGTTGGAGGATACTCGCTGGTTAAAAAACTAATATATTCCGAGACACATTCTTGCATGCATTCTTTGGCATCTTTTGATACCTGTAAATCATAAGTAATGTTGTGATAGGTTATTAATAAATTATTAATAAATAACCTTTCCACTTTTAGGGATAGCATTTCTCATAGTCCTTCCAATATTGTTAATAGGTACAAATCGATCCTAGAGCATAAGATAATAAGTAAACACATGTATGTACATGTATGTATATGTATGTACATGTATATGTACATGTATGTATATGTATGTACCTGGTCTCTGTATATGTAGTACCTTGTACATAGTGGTGACTTTTTAGGTTTTGATTTAACAGATGAGGGTTCGTCTAATGGATACTCAAATCTCAAATTTTGTGGGTCAGAACTCAACTTGACAGAGTTAGTACTAAGATCTATGATATATAATGTAATTGCTAACTTGAAGGAGTGGAATACCTTGAGTTAATTGTGTCTGCTGTTCCATAACTGACTCTAAAGGACTTTTACGTTGGACAGGTTGGTGATATAGTGTGTGTTGTTCTAAACTATTACTGTAGTAGTCATTGTCTCAACTGATCTATTATTATATAGACTTGTTGGTAAAGGTGAGCTTTGATAAGCTGATAATTCATTTGGATAAAAAGATTGAAGAGTGTGTTTATTGGATGAGCTAGTCATTAAACTTAGTGTGTCCTGTGTTGGTACATTAGTATCGAGGCTTCTCTCTAGTTCAACTATTTCCATTGGGTCACTTAATGCAGCTGTCATGACTAAAGAGGTAAAATTAAAGGGAGTAAATATTAGAAGTATAATGCAAATTATATTGGTGACTCATTCTATTCCTACCCCGCTAATCTACCTTATCAAGAATCTGGTTGGTCAACAGTGAGCCAAGAAAGGACCAATCAATTGACAGGCAGCCATCAGCCAATGAGATTCTTCTATCTTCTAATCGTTGATACTTCTCCGTACATCTTTGGTATACTTCTTTGTAATTAGCCACACCCCTTTTTAATTTAATCATTATTTCAGGAGTTTTCCCCAATGAAGATAATTATCAAATCTTTGAAAGGTCCTGAGGAGACTATTGAGGTAATAAATAATGTTATTATATAATTATAACTAACTAATAAAGGTTAAGATGGCTCCATGTTATTAAAAGACTTACGAGAAGCATACGAAAACAAATTGGAGTGCTGCAGTCTCTTGTCGACTGCTCTACAAGGGGAAATCCCTGAATGGTGAGCAATTGTTTGATTGTATTAGCATATACAATAATATATAGAGTCATCAACATTGGATTCATATGGAATATCAGATGGAGACAAACTACATGCCATCTATAAAACATCAGGTAAAGCAACAATGAACACTACATATGATATTACATGTACATATATATAATGTACATGTATATGTGAATTTATTATGTATGTATTATGTTTGCTTCTGTAGGAGCCCAGGCTTTGCCAAGAACTAAATTCTGGGAGTATCTGAAGACGTTTCTTCTCAAGCATTTCAGTGAAGAAGATGCTGTTAAAATAATGGACTGCATGAAACAGGTTGATATGATGTGTTGTATTGTTTATTGATGTTTATCTTGTGTAGGAAATTCGACGTAGGATATATGAGGTTGGATTAGATATAATTGAGGGAAACTGCAGCTGCAAATTTGAAGCTGATCTCTTAAACTCAAAACTCAATACTTAATGTGTTGTTCTAATTATACGTGTATTGAAAGTAAAATTAAAATTTATAGCTTCCACAGTTCCACTACATCAGCTGCTGTCAAATGAATCTTGTTTTAGAGAGAAACGACTTCTGAGGTTTGTAGTGACTAGACGTAAAATCTACCAGTAGCTATGGCAACGCACAAAGTGCTTCACGATTTTGTGGGTCAAAATAAACAAATGTTAACTGTAAAGCGTGGAGACTTGGTAACTGTACTGAACAAATCCAGCAATGGATGGTGTACCGTAAGAGGAAGTGATAACCAGTCAGGTCTAGTACCAACCAGTTACCTGGAAGCTATTCTGGTTAGCAATTAATAGTGGCAGTAATATATATGTTGCTAACAATATAGAAAAGACAGATTCTTTAGCGAAAGGGACACAATTTGTTGTCATTTATGGGCTACAAAGGAAAAGATACTCATCAACTTACTATTACAAGTGGTGATAAAGTAAATATAATTGTATTATTAATAATCAATTACTTTATTGTAGTTGTCATTAATTCAACAAAATACTAAAGATTGGTGGTATATGAAAAATATAGCTACTGGTCAATCTGGATTAGTTTCCTGCATCTTTTATCAAAAAATGGAGGAAGAACAGAGTATTGAGTCTTTATCAAATGAAGTAAGTAAATGGACAGATAGATAGTTGATGGATGAATGGACATTTAGATGAGTATGTAGTTACAAGAATGGACACAAAATTACAATGGTATTTAAATTATGTAATTAATATTAATAATCTAATATTATTGTAGGCTATAGAAGAAGTTCTACTTTCAATTGATCAAGCTATAGAGAAGATCCAAATTGATGCATCTGCTACTGGTAATATATATACTACACAACAGAAGAACACTTTACAGTAAGTAGCATAACTTACATATGTATATTTATTTATGTATTGTTATGTAATATCTAATATTTTGTAATAACAATTCTTGTTTATTTTGTAGTGGTTGAATAATAAACATATTAACTTGTGTACATATTTTATTCGATAGAACGTTAATTGCCCATCGAGAGAAGGTTATGAAAGAAAGAGGTGTGGTTACTTCACCTACCCATAAAAGCAAAGTGAATCAGTCTCTTAAAAATACAATCAGAAGAACAACAACGTCGTAAAGCTCCACCCCCTCCTGTAACAGCAGAGACAACTACTTCTACTGTAGAATCAGTTAGTGTAGAACCTTTGGATCTAGCAGGTGTCCAGTTAAAGAGACAAAGGACATGTCTCCTTGACACGAAATCGTCCCAAGAGTGAGATGTATGCAACACGTCCTGCTCCCCCACCACCTCGGAGAATTGATTCATTAAACCTAGTTTAGTATCTCCATCTCTTAATAAATATCAGCAATTAATGAGGAAAGTTTGGTTGAAAATAAGACAATATCAGAAGATGCTCGAGTTCCTAATGAGAAAAAAAAATTGGAAGCATCAAATGAAGTTATTGATGATAATTCAAGTGAGGAAGGAACTATGGAGGCTGTAAGTCCAGATACTAAAAGACGTATTGCTTCATATCTCTCTCGAGCTGGACACTCACTGCAAATTGTTGAGGAGAACACAACTGAAGAGAAATCCATTCAATTGCCAAGTGAATTTCCTCCTGAGGTAGCTGCCGAAATGATAGATGTTGTACGAAACAGGTAACCCTACTAATAATAAATTATTTGAATATATTATTAAGGACTGGACTGAGTCATCCAAATCTGCTTTGGCTGTAGAAGGTCTCTTACAATTTATAGAAGAGAAGATACCTGTGATATCTCCTGTCATGGATGGACTGTTAGCAGCACTACACACTTCTCAAGTATTTTAGTAGCAACATGTTTTAATATTTTTGTTTTAGATGCAGGAAAAGAGGCAGCTGGAGATACATTTGAAGGTAATCAGGACTTGATGAGATTGAAGGAGATCTTTTTTGAGATGCAAGAGGTAAGAGATGATAGTCAACAACGTGTTGGGCCGTAAGAGATGACAGTGAAGCTATTGACAACACTTAGAAGAGCTATTACAAATATTGGTAAGTCACTGAGCTCAGTAACTGATACTATATATATGTTGTGTTAGTATGATGCTGATCCTGCTGTGTCAAAGACAGCAATACAAGAAGATAAATATGAAAATGTTCTTACACTTATCTCGTATTATCAATTGGAAAACATCGTGTTCCATTACGTCTACTTTTGTTAAAAGTGTTTGGGGCATTATGTACTTTGGATCAAGAGGTATTAGTGGTTATGTTACAATCAGTGCTACCCAATGAAACTTGGACATGATATTCAAGTGAATTTACATGGTAAATGTTGCTGTAGTTGTTACTATTTTAGCTTGCAAATTCTATTTTTAGAAACTGAGAAGGCTGTGTTGTCTACCGTTGTATGCATAATGATGTTCTCAACATCTGAGGATGTTCCATTACCTGTATGGTGAGTGGGTGTGGCTTGTAACTAGGTTATGCCTCTCTTATAGATCAGTGGGACTTGGAGTACGTCAAATTTCTTTTAGAGACTATTGAAAATCCTCCTGACTCTGATATTGACGATGAACTACCCGATGTCTTCCTTAATGTCTTGCTAGCTTTAATCAACATTTTGAATGTTAGTTATATAACATGATATTTGTTTGAAATGATTTTCTCTTTTTTTTCCTTTTGTAGATCCTTCTAATAACTTGGTTATGCAAGGTCTTAAGGAATCTTCTAATCCTCGTACATTTAGTGAGAAAACTGATGTTACTTGTCAACAGAGGAGGTATTATTATTTCACACTGACAGTATGATATAATGTATCTTTTACAGATGATCCTGTATCTATTACAAAACCATGTTGCCCTGATTCTCTTACAAAAATACTACTTGACTTATTTGCTGATGAAGTTACATCTAAAATATTCTACACAACAGATCTTATGGTACTAATTGACATCATATCACGACAGATTCATGACCTCTGTCCTGGAGAAAAGGTATTGTGTAATTGCTTTCAAGTTGTTTTTTTATAAATACTTTTCTTTTGATAAAGTTACGAACATATTATCTGGAACTACTTCATCGTTTACTTGGCTCTACAGATTACACTGATCATCGTCATAGACAGGGAGAAATTACGTCTTGTCTCCAACGGATAATGGAGAAAAGGAAAAGAGAGTCAACCCGATCAAGAAGCAGTCAAGAGACTTTTGGATACATATCCTGATGTATTTGGTAGTCAAGACAGTAGTATCTAGATGATAGTAAGTACTTGTATATTCCTCTATTAATTTTTACACTTATAATTGGCAGATTTTTAAGTTGTGTGTGTTTAATTCATCTTAGTCTGAATATTAGTGTTAACGAAATTAAAATTTGATTGAAAAATGGTTAAAATTTGAATCCTTTTGATTTCAAGTCACTTCTTGCTTTCTCTATATCTTGTTTTAATTCCTTAGCTGCTTCAGTACAGTCATTGAATGTCATCAAATTATATCCAATGTTTGCTAAGGAATAAACACTAGATCATAATAAAAATAGTTGCTAATGAAAACTGTAATTATATATGGCCTTAAAAATGAATGCAGAAATTAGAAGGTAATAAACATGTTGTACTTACTCCAAGACACATAATAGCATAGAGTGGCATCTAAAGATGATTATTATAATTAATAATTATGGGTATTCTGTACTTACTGGTACTAAGACTTCATATAGCTGTGGTGAGAGAGTCACTGGGAACCATCCACTTAGCAGTCCATACCACACTTCCATGAAGATAGCTCCAAATGCTAGCCATTGTACTAATTTTGTGCAAACTACCATATTTATTTATTAGCCTGTAAATTTTAACTCTTTTACTACTGTGTGTAATTATTATTGTTGTTCACGTGATGAGGACTTGGAAGCAAGCTCGGATATGTGGATTTTCAATTTAAAAGAATTATTTATTCTTTTAATGATAACTGTCTACACAAGAAAAGTCTAAAATAAGTATTTAAGCATAAAAATTTCAAAGTTTAGTTTGCTACACTGTTGCAAGACTCTGGTTGTTAAATGCAGTACTAACAGGTTCAGTATACTCCTCTCTTTGCAATTGACTCAATTCAGTAGCAGAAGTGTATGTTCTTCTCAAGCGACTTGCATCTATTGAAGTGTTTAAAATGCTATTACTATAAATAGAAGTGTTTATACCTTTAACTAATCTTGATTTCTTGCCACTTTACTTCAGTTGTATTGTAGTACATTCAGCATCTCAAAGTAAATACATGAACTATTGAGATCCCAGGCAACACCACGTGGAGGTAGTACTACATTGTTGCCCACACTGTTGGGAAAGAGAAGAGAGATAAGAATTATGTACTTGGAAACTGTGAAGTCTTATTTAGAGGGAGGCAGGGAGAAGACGACAATTTTGAATTTGAAGTTACATGTTCTTTGGATTCATCCAATGTTAACTGTGGGATAAATTGTAACAAAACTTACAGATGGAGCTCTGATATGATCCACTGTAGGGCACTTGCTAACAAGAAACTATAGGAAATATTTTAAAGAACTTATCTGTCATATATGGAGGAGTTCTTGATAGTTTCCTTGTGGCACTTGTACTGTAGAATTTAAAAATTGTAAGGGAGACTAGAACTTATCTGTATAATGGCGGGAGTTCTTGATCAACAATTGATCTCTTCTTGATCCACTGTAGAATTAAGAAATTGTAAGGGAGACTAGAACTTATCTGTATAATGGCGGGAGTTCTTGATCAACAATAGATTTCTTCTTGATCCACTGTAGAATTAAAAATATTCTAAGGGAGACTAGAACTATCTGTATAATGGCAGGAGTTCTTGATCCACTGTAGAATTAAGAAATTGTAAGGGAGACTAGAACTTATCTGTATCCTGCAGTTCTTGATCAACAATAGATTTCCACTTGATCCCCTGTAGAATTAAAAAAATTCTAAGGGAGACTAGAACTATCTGTATACTGCAGTTCTTGACCAACAATAGATTTCTTGATCCACTGTAGAATTAAGAAATTGTAAGGGAGACTAGAACTTATCTGTATCCTGCAGTTCTTGATCAACAATAGATTTCTTCTTGATCCACTGTAGAATTAAGAAATTGTAAGGGAGACTAGAACTTATCTGTATCCTGCAGTTCTTGGTCAACAATAGATTTCTTCTTGATCCACTGTAGAATTAAGAAATTGTAAGGGAGACTAGAACTTATCTGTATAATGGCAGGAGTTCTTGATCAACAATAGATTTCTTCTTGATCCACTGTAGAATTAAAAAATATTCTAAGGGAGACTAGAACTATCTGTATAATGGCAGGAGTTCTTGATCCACTGTAGAATTAAGAAATTGTAAGGGAGACTAGAACTTATCTGTATCTTGCAGTTCTTGATCAACAATAGATTTCCACTTGATCCACTGTAGAATTAAAAAAATTCTAAGGGAGACTAGAACTATCTGTATACTGCAGTTCTTGACCAACAATAGATTTCTTGATCCACTGTAGAATTAAGAAATTGTAAAGGAGACTAGAACTTATCTGTATAATGGCTGGGAGTCCTTGATCAACAATAGATTTCTTCTTGATCCACTGTAGAATTAAAAAATTCTAAGGGAGACTAGAACTATCTGTATACTGCAGTTCTTGATCAACAATAGATTTCTTGATCCACTGTAGAATTAAAAAAATTGTAAGGGAGACTAGAACTTATCTGTATAATGGCTGGGAGTCCTTGATCAACAATAGATTTCTTGATCCACTGTAGAATAAAAAAATTGTAAGGTAGACTAGTGGCTAGGAGTTCTTGATCAATGATAGATTTCTTCTTGATCTGCTGTAGAATTAAAAAAACTGTAAAGGAAACTAGAAATTCTGCATACCAATCTATAATGTGACACTGCACTGACTAAAATTCAGTTGGATAGTACTGATGACAGGAATACATCAGATTATACTAACTTACTTTTGTTAACAAATCTGTGTCTCTACTAATACAGAGAATGATCATGAATGAAGCTATAGAAGAAAAACTAATGAAATAAGACCCGAAGATTTAAAAAACTGGCTTATTAAATTGTGGTGATAGGCAGTTATGAAATTAAATTTGACCTGGTTTTTTGAAAATTTGTGAAGCTGTCTTGGTTTCAAACTTTAAAAATAAGCTAAGCTGTCTTTAAAGGCCCGATCTTAACATAGCAATCTTTAAAAGTAAATGACCAGATTTGAGGTAGAAAAATGACATGTGAACTTAACAATGCCCGATCAAATTATCTCAAAAAATATGTCAAATTCAAAAAGATAAAAATATATGTAATTTTTTAAACACCGCTATACTGAGGCTAAGCTATATTTAAATGCCCGAGTTCAATAACGTTCAGCTGTCTTTAAATGCCCGAGTTCAATAACGTTCAGCTGTCTTTAAATGCCCGTCTCAATAACGTTCAGCTGTCTTTAAATGCCCGAGTTCAATAACGTTCAGCTGTCTTTAAATGCCCGTCTTCAATAACGTTCAGCTGTCTTTAAATGCCCGAGTTCAATAACGTTCAGCTGTCTTTAAATGCCGACCGAGTTCAATAACGTTCAGCTGTCTTTAAATGCCCGTCTTCAATAACGTTTCAGCTGTCTTTAAATGCCGAGTTCAATAACATTAAGCTGTCTTTAAACTTGATCATAGCAATTCAGAAGCAATATCAGGAATGCTTGTTTGAAGAGACTCTCGAAGCTAATGCTTGCAGTGCAATAAGGCAGTAGCAGTAATATACAGAATAGAGTAATAGAAGCTAGTCCTCATGTACTACGGGTACACAGAGATTTCACTAACTTCTACAATACATTATATATTAGGACTTCCATCTCCTTATAATGAACTGTATTAGTGCCTAGTTCTGTTATAGAATGTAGTAGTACATTTACTGTCACATAGCGTACAGTTACTAAAACAAAAGACAAGGTAACTCACAGTTTGAAGGAAGACAAGACAAGACAAGACAAGACAAGCAACAACAACAAATAAAATAAATAAAATAAAATAAAACAATACAGAGGTGAATGTGGACATAATACACCCAGTAAAAGCTGGGGAAAAACTAGACCCAGTAAAAGCTGGGAAAACTTAATTAACCCAGTAAAAGCTGGGGGAAAACTTATTAAACCAGTAAAAGCTGGGGGAAAACTTAATTAAACCAGTAAAAGCTGGGGAAAAAAGTAGATGGGCCACAAAAAACTAGACTACATGCTCAAAATGTATTAATTATCTAGACCTAACAAAACTAGGAGCACATGATACCTTGTCGATCATGCACTCCTATCAAAAACTAGATGACCCAGTCTAAAAAAAACTAGATGGCCCAGTCTACAAAAACTAAATGGCCCAGATACCGTCAGGGTCAAAGCCAAGCTGTGGGCCTGAAATGATTTCTCTACCGAAGCGAACACACAGTGATAACCCCAACTAAGCACAAACAAATCCCTTAGATACAGCGGTGTATCAACAAATGGACTTGTAACAGAACATAGGGAGATGGAAGTCTATATTGTCATGAGCCGTTAGCATGCAAGTCTTCACTTTAGTCCATCATATGTATGTCGTCCATCATGCAACTACCCAAATACATGAGACAGTGTACACTACATACATGAACAGACTTACACATTACCATAATAACCAACAACAGCATCAGGGCCTAATGTTCATCAGCTCTTCTCTTGGTCAAACAGAGCAACAGTGCATGCTTGGACTTTTTTATACCACGTTTTTTTTTTCCGGGTTTTTTACTGAGCATGCGCAGTAAGATGCAAAACCTGAGTTACTTGGATTAACAAACCAGACTTACCAGTTATTGCATTGTATTAGGAACAATATGAAAGATAAAGACAATGCTACCATACTATTCAAAAATGAGGCAATCTGATTGGTCAGTAGGCTACTATTTTTCCCGCTTTAAAGTGTTGTACTATAATAAGCAAATATTATTATTAGAGATGTAATGTTCATTGTTGGTTACTTACTATGCATACTTATCTGGTGTGCCATGTAGATAGTAAAATGACAATAATTATTGAAAAAATTTATTTCAAATTGGATTATTGTGTTTCTTTTCAAGTCAATGTGCATGTGTATTCACTCTCTTCTATTCAATTTTAATCTCGAATGATTAATTCTAATGAAACTATTGCAAAGAACACATACGGAGGTGAACGGAAACCTTCTAAAAATTTGTACAGAAATGTAATGCGCCCCAAAACAGTTAGTCCGTATACTAGAAGACATTTAATATCCTGAAGTTGACGGAGATATCCTAATCAGACAACGTGTCTTTGTGGGTGTTTATTATTGTGTTTCTCCCTTAGTTTTAGCATTCATCATGAATGTTTTGCGAGGTTCAGGCTATAAAAAAGACGACGAAGAAGGTAAAAAACAGTACGGCTTTTGCAATAATTCTAATTTTTAATTTCACAGCTGGTAAAGGTGGGCCTTTTCAGAACATTGAAAAGAGTACTGTACTTCAGGAGGTAATATAAACTTGTTATATTCATTATTTTATTTTTATATCTAGGCTCGAGCATTCAATGACAACGTGATCAATGCTAAGAAATGTACTCAGATACTAACAAAGATCCTTTACTTGATTAACCAGGTACTATGACCACACCCATTAACCACACCCCACATAATTATGCACATCAGGGTACAACTCTTAATCCTACTGAAGCAACAGAAACTTTCTTTGCTATCACAAAATTATGGCAATCTAAAGACATTGTTCTTCGGCGGTTATTTATCTGGCTGTTAAAGAAATGGCAAAGATTGCTAATGATGTAATTATTGTAACTAGCAGGTACATATGATTATATACCTACTGATAGACTATATTGTTTTGTGTTTAGTTTGACTAAAGATATGACTGGAAAAGAAGATCAATATCGTGGCAGTGCTATACGAGCATTGTGTGTGATTACTGATGTAAGAACTATTGTGGATGACGTTCATATAATATACTTTATTGCTCTCTTTCTCCTCAGAGTACCATGGTACAAGCTATTGAGCGCTATATGAAGCAAGCTATGTGTTGATCGTAATCCAAGTGTATCTTCTGCTGCACTGGTGTCAGCATTGGTAAGCTCATTAAAATGGATGAATGGTCACTGTTAATGGATGTATAAACAGCACATATTCAACGAGGGACAATTGAGATAGTGAAGAGGTGGGTTAATGAAGCACAGGAAGCCGTCTCCTCCGATCATCTTATGGTGCAAGTAAGTAGCTAACAGTTAATAATAATAATCATTGACTGACCACGCCCTTTATTAGTATCATGCTATGGGATTGTTGTATCATATTCGTAAACATGACCGTTTAGCTGTGACTAAAATGGTTACAAAGTTGTCACGATCAGGTCTACGATCTCCATATGCCTACTGTCTTCTGGTCTGATATATTCAAATGATATTATTTTGCAATTAAAGTTTCCTTTTTTAGATTCGAATTGCTTGTAAAGTTTTAGAGAGTGAAGAGAGAAGTAGCAACAATATGTTGTATGATTTTCTAGAGTCTTGTCTTCGTCATAGGAATGATGTGAGATCACGTGATTGTCATCCTATTATCACATGATTTATATTATTGTAGATGGTAAACTATGAAGCAGCTCGTGCTATGGTTAATTTGAACAATGTCACAGCTAAAGAACTACAACCAGCTGTATCAGGTATTAACTCGACTGTTGGTTGAGGTTCTTTGACTTTTTTATAGTTCTGCAAATATTTTTGGGTTCTCCGAAAGCTACGACTCGTTTTGCGGCTGTTAAAACTCTCAATAGAGTAAGTGTTTTTTGGAAATGTAGTCAAATATATTGTCTAATGTTCATTAGATTGCAATGTTACATCCTGACGTGGTTACCAGTTGTAATGTTGATTTGGAAAAAAATCTTATTTCTGACACTAATCGTAGCATTGCAACACTAGCCATTACTACTCTACTTAAAGTAAGGACTGGTTCCCATTCTCTCTTGATAAGGCTGATTCTTATACTAGACTGGGAATGAGGCTAGTGTTGATCGTCTCATGAAACAAATCACTAGTTTCATGTCTGAAATATCAGATGAGTTCAAGACAGTTGTTGTCGAAGCTATACGCTCTGTGTGTATCAAGTTTCCACGGAAAACATCACATATTGATGAAACTTTTTGGCTAACATGCTACGAGAGGAAGTCAGATGATATTATAGATAGAAATTTAAAGATATCTTAATTTGTTTAGGGAGGATTTGAGTATAAAAAGGCCATAGTGAACAAAATAATAGCTATCATTGAAGAAAATGCTGAAGTCAAAGAAGCAGGTAACATGTCTTCTCATTGAAAATCAAATGATTTTATTTTCATTCATAAGGCTTGGCTACTCTTTGTGAATTTATTGAAGATTGTGAACACACTGAATTGGCTAATCGTATTCTCTATCTCCTTGGAAAAGAGGGTCCTCGTACTACAAAACTTACAAGTATATCCGTTTTATTTACAACCGAGTTCTCCTAGAGACTGCCATGTTCGAGCAGGTAGATATTAGAGTATTAGTGCACACGCACACACAATGACACTACTTTGGGTCCTTTATCTCTTTCAGCTGCTGTAATGTCTTTAGCTAAATTTGGAGCCTCTTGTGATGAACTATTGAACAGTGTTTTAGTGTATTGGAAAGGTGATTACCTAGTCTTTAAGCTCCACCCATTAAGACACACTTCTCATTAGATGCCTCTTAGATAGTGATGATGAAGTAAGAGATAGAGCTTTTGTTGTATTTGGAGGTCTTAAAGCAAAAAAACAGAAATCATTATCGTCTGCTTACATATTAAACCGTAAGTTCTTTTAATAATAAAGTCGGCGGGTTGCTCCCAGAGTATGTCCCTTTAATAATGGCATCATCTGGTTTTAATTACTTCCCGCTATAATAAATCTACGCACTCGCCAGGCCGACAGTGTGTGTGGTCAGCCTGAACCGGATGATAGGAACATCATCTTATAATATTAATTTATTAATTTTAACCCTTTATAGCTTTGAGTGTTTCTGTGGTTGGACTGGAAAGAGCACTTTTGAATTATTGTACTTCTCCTAATGAGCAACCATTGACATAAAGACTGTTCCATAGAAACTACTCCCCTCACTGAAATGCCAAAATGTAAGCCACACCCACATAGCCTCTAATTACATGAAACATTAAATATTGTGTCCCATTTAGCGATGGGCGAGGTCAACCTAGTGCCTCAGTGCAAAAGACAACTGTTCCAGCTGCATCTAAACAAGATGTGTATGCAGGTAAGACTTGTATGACGTACATGGAGCCATCTCTCTCTGTAGAACAATTGTCAGCTATACCTGAGTTTGCTAAGCTAGGTCCCTTATTTAAGTCTTCTGATAACCTGTTGAACTGACAGAGTCTGAGACAGAGTATGTTGTGCGATGTATTAAACATACTTTCTTAGATTATATTGTATTTCAAGTAAGTCAATTATAGTTGCTCAGTGCAAATAAACCACACCCACTTGTAGTTTGACGTCACTAATACATTGAATGACCAACTGCTAGAAAATGTGAGAGTTGAAATGGGAAGAAGTGGACGGTTTCTCAGTCTTATCTCAAATTCCCATTCCTGTTCTACCTATAATCAGCCAAAGACAACATACACTCTTGTACGACTAAACGATCCCTCGAATGGTGGCATTAAATGAAATATCCTGTTATTTCATGTTATATTTCAGTTGTTGGAACATTTCTTAACACGTTAAAATTTGTTGTCAAAGACTGTGACCCAATTACTGGAGAACCTGATGACCATTCAGGGCTACGATGACGAATATGTGGTATGTGTATTTTCAGGATACTCTAGGATACTATATGCGAGGCAACACTCTGTGCAGTCACTATATTAAACGGGCTAGTTCAATTTGTACCCTCGCTATAATAATGTTGTACATTATACCACTATGCATACTTTTAATATGTGTGTATTCATAGTTGTGCATTTGTACACACAATGTACATTACATGTACATTCTATAAAGAGAATTATTGAGAAATGATTCTTATAATTTTTTAGCTAGAGAATGTCGATGTTGTTTTGGCTGATCACGTGCAACGAATTGTCAGCCTAACTTTGCTGCCTCGTGGGAGGAGATCGGAGAAGAAAACCAAGTTGAGGAAACATTTTGCTTTAGGCTCAATGAAGGACATAACAGGTATTATAATCACAGTAACCATAGCAACAATCAATAAATAATTAAATAGATGCAGTAAAACAGATTACGTCATTTCTTGGTATGCAACCTTGTGAGCGTTCAGATCAAGTAGATGCTAATAAAACATCACATACTTTATTGTTAGCTGGTGTATTTCGTGGAGGACACGATGTTTTGTTCGTGCTCGACTTGCTCAGACGCAACAGGTGACAATGAAGATTACTGTACGTAGTACTGATATTAATACCTGTGAACTGATAGCAGCTGCTGTTAATTAATTGAAACTATAATGAATTTAATGATGTCATTATTGCATCATTCAGTTTGTAGTGTTTGATAGTGTAGTAATTAAATATTAAATTGGAGGATTTTCTTCCTCATCATCTTCTGAGTACTCAAACACCTCTTCACATGTCCTTTTGCTTGCAGAAGCTATTGCATTTGCTAGATCTTGCATACTAGGTCTTCCACTCTCTATATCCTGTTCTTTCACATGATAATCATGTGTTTTATCAGCATTAGTCATGTGACTATCACTTGATGGATTACTTTGTTGCTTAGATACATGTATAAAAGTATGCTTAGATACATGTATAGCAGTTGGGATTCATGTGGTGTCACATGATCGTGTGATTTATCAGTACTATCAATTGACAGAATGTTTTGAGGATCATGTGATGTATCATTGGTGGTCATATGTGTGTCAGGTAATTGAACAGTAATCTGTTCCATAGGACATTGATCTCCAAGTTTTAATTTTTGGTGTGTTCTCGTTTTCTTTCTTTCTCCACTTTTCTTACTGCTAAAACTGAATTTAATTCACGTAGTAAAGTAACTGACGCTTGCTTCCATTCCTAATGTAAAAGGATGCACAATGGCACAAATGGTATGTAATAATATAACTGACCTCATTTTCAACTATCAAGTTCTGATCTTGTAAACAAAGATATATCCTCAATATTAGTTACATAAGCCTCATAAACCTATCATAATATATTATATTGTGACATCACAATATATTATATGTGATATCATAATATATTATATATAATGTGTGTCTTTACAAACCTTCTCATCTTCTATTTCCTCATCTTCACTCTCTTCAATTATATTTTCCATTATATTTTCCTGTACAATGTTTTCCTCATGTTCATTTTTTCTCTCAATAATATTATCTAACATTTTAATTATTAGAATAATTTATGAATGTGTGTTCATTACCTGATTTAATGGGTGTGGTTGATGGGTGGAGTTGAACTATAACATGATTTAAATGTTGTTCAGCTGCTATCAAGTTATTTTGTATTGCCTTGATTTCTATAGTACAAAATTATTGTGACTGTTATATTACTGTACCAATGTACCATTATACCAATGTGCTATTATAATACATATGTACCTTCTTCCAAGTATATTTGCTGGACATCAGTTGATAAATTACTTTCTAATTCTCTTAGTCTATAGATATAGTTGAAACATTAAGTTGTTACAGAAATTATTTCTTATACTCACTTAATTAGAGTTGTGTGAGTATGAAGATCAGCTGCATGTAACTCTGCTTTGATAAGAGATATAGGATTAGTTACTTGAGATGTATGATCTGATGTATGAGTGGGTGGAGCTTTGTCTGGATCACAAGACAATAAAGGTATTTTAAAACATGACACTCACCTAAAAGAAGAGGTCTTTGATATTCCAAAGACCATGTCAGCTGTTTGCAGGATTGACTTATAAACAATCTTACCTCCTTCATCAGTTGTGTAGCAGCACTCAGATTCAATTTATTAACAGCTGTATTAGACTGAGGTAAAGAAAGATAGTCACTTTTCTTACACTGATATTCTTTAATAGACTCAACTACAAGATGGTGTCCTAACACTAAAATCAAACGCTGTAAAATCTCAGAGTTTAGCACTGCAAAAAGACTGGCTGTATTCTACATTAGATGCAGTAATTATATCATACTATATTCCTCTCCTTGCCTTCAAAGATTCCAGAGATAAAATATTGTTTTGTCTTCGTGCTATGGAGATCTGTCAAATCTCTGTAAGCTAAATATGAGGGTCTATCATCAGTGCCATATTAAGTTGGTATGTCTCCACTAAGACATGGGTAATCCCTCTAATCAGTTGTATACCATCATTACATGTTTGGTAAATTCGTTCTCGTAATTGGACACACTGATAAGATCTACTACGCCGTTCAATTCGACTAACTGGAACTCCTCGGATAGTTGGCCTGGACATAGACATATATGCACATAATATAGAGGGTGTGATTATTACTAATTAAGTGGTCTAACCTTGTAAATCCATGATAGACAAGTTCTCTTTCTTGTATCATACGCAGACCTTGTGTCAGTAGACTTAGTAATGTTCCGTTTCACACACATAGCCCATGATCCTGTCACCATAAAAAGTTTTGTCCGTACCCTATGGAATTGATCTACCTGATAATCATATGACATTCAGTGATTAATGAACTATAGTACATTTATGAGTAGGAATATGGTTGCCATAGTAACAAGTGAAACTATTAATATTAGTAGGAAGTTGGCATTCCCAAGTATTGCCATTAATAGTATAAATATAGCTACAATTAATGAATAAGTATTGGGCTAAGGAGAGAGGTAGTACATGTAAATATACATGTATGATAAATTCTTACGGGTACTTTGTTGGTGTATTAGTTGATGTGGTAGTCAGTAATGCTGAGTTAAGTGTGAACTCTAACAATTGAATGTCTTCTTCAGTGAGAAGGGAGGAGTCAATTATAGATCTTATAAGACTTTGAATTTGTAACTAATTATAAAGAACTCATTAAAATAATGAGATCACATTTTGCAGAAATACCTCTTCTGACCACCTGCTTACCATAAATTGTCTAATCTCTGCATTAGTTGTCTCCAGTGGTTTCTACCATTGTCTAGGATCCTTTTGTCTCAATATTGGTTCTCAGACCACTGGGCAGTATATTGTTAGTGACATCACCAATAGTGTTGAAAGAGCGGCAGTTCTTCAGCAGTGGAGAGGTCTGCGGGTATGAAGATATTATATTTTATATATAACAACACAATAGAATCACTTCAAATAAACTACATCTCCCTCTTCATCCATGTGTCCCAGACCCTATTCTTGAGATTATTTCCTTTCAGCTGGGTCTTGGAAGTTGGAACTAAAAGTATGGCAGAACCAATAAAAAAGATCACAGCTATTAGCCAGAGAAGGTTATCCAAATTTTTAACCCTTCTTTGCATTCTCTTATGTAAGCAGAAGGTACATGTTGTGGATTGATAGTAGTGTAGCGTAAGGATTTTTATTTGTTGTAACATAAAAAGAGAGACAATGATACTTTACATTAGTAATATGAAATTAACACAATAAAACCAAATATTTTGACACAAGCAGACAACTATACTATTTAGTGTCACACTCAGTATACAGAATTGTCAGTTATCAAGTATGCTTATAATACGATTAAAACATCAACATAGTAAGATGCAGCTGTGTTGGTGATACAAGGAGGCTGCAATCTTATATTAAACACAACATGGCTATAATTTATTCACGAATACACGTATATAGTTTGACGCATGCGTGGACCCGTATGGGGTTAACAATGAAGATAATGGCACTCATAAAGATGAGGTACTCTCTAATTTATTATCTGTACTATAGCCACTATTATAGACCCTCCAATGTTGTGTTACCAACATGGTATGCAAAGTTGAAGATGTCCATTTAAAAACGGTAGCCACTACTGTTATTAATTCTAGTATGGTTGTGTTATGTTTTACTTCGGATAGTCTTTTTATCCCTCTCTCTCAAGATTTCATCGGATTACGCAATCTGAGGAATTGTTTTACCTGAAGGGAGGTAACGAATCACATGATATCACAGATTTATTGCAGATGTGCACCGCTACCAAGTCATGGCCCCCCCTTCATCAGTAGATGGATGACAAGGAAAATAGAGTAGATTATTGAGTTTGTTATAATAATCAAAAAATGTTTTCAATAGGAAGAATGGTGGGACAAAATGATGAAAATGATATAGAATCAGAAGTAATTAAGGATGCCGCATAATTAATTCAATAAAATATAAAATGCCCTTATATTTTTAATAGGAACCAACTCCCTGTATTTTCAGAAATGGTCCAGAGAATAATCTGATAGTATTCAGTCCCTCAATGGAGCTGCTTTTCCCAACTAAACTGGAGTTCTCCTATGGTTTACAAACAGCATAACTATATAGCTATTCAGGTCATATACCAAAGGATGCTGCATGGGTCGTCGCTGACAACACTCTCAAATCGCACAGTGACAGATGAAGTTATTTATTATTGTTTTTAAGAGTTCAGACTGTATAATCACATGATATGACAGTCAATGTATGATATTGATAAGCAAACTACTTTATAATTAAGGCACATAGATCATGTTATATTGGAGCTGGAAGACCCAACCTTGTCATATACAGTATGGTAAGACTTTGTTATGATCTAATTGTGTCATTATATTTAATAGCTCTGTTTACGACGTGGACTGAGTACAGCTGTCAGGAGAGTTTCGTTGTTTTATAAAAGAATGTTATATATTGGTGTGTTCTTCTTACATCCATCTTAAAATAGTATACTTTTTAGGAGTGAGTCAAAGAGATTGCCTCTAACACTTCTTATAAACATTTAATGGACAATGATGAGTTAATTATAACAGATATCATAGTTCTATAAAAAATTATATTTGAATAGAGTTCCCCTGAAAAAATTGTAAGTACTACTCCCATATATTGGGTCTGTAATCATGTTTATCTTTATGTTCAGATACAAGGGATGTTTAAGACCCCAGACAGGTATGGAAATATAACAATATAATTTTAGTTGAAATTTATAGGGTAATGTGATTTTAGTAGATTTTGGTACTTTTATCTCCTACGACAAAACAGCTTCTTATTCAAATGGGAGGAGCTTGATCAGATAAGTACAAGTGACAGGAATAGTACCAGAACTCCGGCTAATAGAAGATCCTATGGGAATCACACCATCACGCTGCACATGTTCGACTCCCTAAGGTATGTGAAGTTAAATCAAAACAGTTTATTTCTCATTGTTTTTTAGGATGTGTTGTGATTTAGCAGCTGGTGGAGATATACATAAAATAGTAGATCTATGAATATGGTATGTCTGTTTGAATAAGGTCACTTTATATAAATGTTTTTTTTTAATAGCAAAAATACAGCAACAAAATAATGATAATTGGACATTAGCAACATATGTTATTACAAGGTAACTTAATTAATTATACATAATAATGTTAGCTTGTTATGTAATAATGCTTTGCACACAATGTCACAATTAAGGGGCGCAAATAATTCAGTCCAGCTGAATTGCATTATCGCTTTTACAAGAATAGCGAACCACAAGACTGCCACCCACCTGAGGGAGGAACCACATCAGGACATGGCTCATCTCCAAAAACTCTGTTCATTGAGATGTACATGCATTACTACCTAGACACGCCCACTCAACCACTGTACGACTTGCTGCACTATGGCATGTTCCTAGGTGGAAGTTGCCATAGTTACCAACAGAGGGATTCCATAAGATACCCAATCAATGTTGGTGATAACATGCTCATTAGAACATTTCAAGTGGGCATGTCTATCAGTTTCTTTCCAATTACAGAGTGGATCTCCTCTGGTTGTGTTCCTCGGATTATGAGATGATATTCACCAGACACAAGTCCATTTGAAGATAGTATCCATCACTTGATGATACCCATTTGGGTGACTCCACCCCTTTGACCGGCTTTATGGAGAATTTGATTTGAGTAGATAATTTTTTTTTTTGGGGGATCTGTTGTCCCACACTGTGAGGTCACTTAATCCATAAGATGGTAAATTTAAGAGGTGCTTGGCTTCCCATTGGTATAGATACATCACATTTTAGAGATGATAGCGTACATCAGATCAGAATGAAGGTTCTCACTACACAAGACTGCTCTGTAAGCCATTTAGTTCTCCAGGACAGGATCATCACCCCAATAGTACCTCTTGTTGGTACAATACACTCCGCTGTGTTAAGACAAAGATCCTCTACTGTCTTGAGACTATGTCCAACATGACAGCTGCTTGTACGATGATAACCACATGTACCCACGGAGTTACCATAAGAGGCAAATTGGACTGAGCAATGCCCTTCTCCCCCTTCCACAACTTAGCTTTAGTCTCCATGTATTGGGTAAGTTAGGATGTGAGTGGAGACTGATTCTTCAGCTGATTTTCCACACTGGAGACCTCCTTTACGATGGCCATGAGTACTTAATTGGATGTGGGTGTTCCAACTGGATAGATGCAGCTGATAAATCGAATGAGGGTGGCAGGATAAAGATCTAAGCTTTGTATCCATAGCTACCCCTTGTTGCTTTAGACCAATCATGTCTGTCTGATCCACCCACTCACACTGAGAACATGTGATGATTACGTGGAGTCCATAGTACTGCTCCATTGTGAGAGTTCCAAAGTTCCCATATAGCTGTCGCAGGTTCATCTGGATTATGAATCCTAAAACCCCAACTAGGATAGCTTACTTGAGTGACAATCTCCATAGCTATGTCATGTCGTTTGACTACATTAGTCAACACTGGAAGAAGAGCTTTGGTTCCCACTATACCAGCTGTCACATGAGTGTTATCAGCAAGATTTCTGTTAAGAAAGTTAGCAATGACTTCTCTTTGTCATTGTTGGTACAATATTTAGAGCTAGAGGTAGTGGTAGCCACTTGAAGATCATCCCATATATTTGTAATTGGAGTAATATGCTTGTTAAATTGTATAGCATACTTTGAAAACATATTTTGTAGTCGTACAGCATTACCGGTATCACTTTAGAGCACCTGCTATTGTCGCTATCTGTTGAATATTTTGCATGAAACTAAGGCTGACAAAAATGAGTATCTAGTTTTTTGTATGGAGGGGGAGGGACCCAATCACCATAACGACCTGGTATCATGGGATTCCTTTGCTGGGACTTGAGAGTCTACTACAAAATCAATATAATCCAGTAAGTTAGAGTAGTGATTTTCTTGCGGGGTCTACGTCTCCATATTGTTTCCAAAGAACCCATAACAGTTTGAGGGAAGGCTGCACCCAGGAAGGATTGACGGACGACCTCCACCGTGATAAAAGGGAACCACATCGGGGAGAGGACCCTTTATTTGTTCGTCAATCATTAACATTGTTCGGTGCGGGAAAAACTTGCCATTTGAAATTAACGCCCATAGAGTTGCTGATAATCCAGCATCACCCATCCATCCTAAACGCTCATTACGTTGGTCACAATCTGTAGGAAACACTCATCAAATTAGAGAGTTTGTCCTTTTTAAACATTTTCTTGTATATTGTTTAAGAGATCATTTGGAGACATGAAATTGACTATTTGGTTTTAAGGTTTGTATTTACGCGTTTCTTGTATAGATCAGTGGGTAGTAATTTACGAGGAAAATTGTAACTAAAGCATATCGGAAACCGTGGTATGTAAAGGTTGGTTGATATGATTTCTCAGTGCCATTTGATTGTAGTAGTAGTCAAGCTGATCTGCATCACGTAGGTTATCAAAGAACAACGAACCATCTTCTTTTTACCATAAGGAGGATGCATGGGTACTTCAGCAGTTTTATCTGTAATACTTGACCTTTAGCAAGCCTCAGCTACATTTACTACCAATACACCAGCTGTGTTTATTACCAAAATCAACCACTGTTTATAGTGGTCATTGATACTTTGAGGATCAACAGATATACTTTACAGGTTTTGTCTATCAGTCCTGTCTCTGCAATGTATGGCATTTCTGGTTGATACATCACACCAGCTGGTCTGGTGTTTCAATGGCCTTCCCCACAAATAGTTGGTGTTGTCATAGCATTGTAGACTTCGCCTTATAAACTGAACTGGACTCAATTTTGATGTTTGGGACATCCAAGTATTATCGCTATAAACAATAACTGGGTCCACAGAGTCTGTGATAAACACAGTTAATATAAGGCGCAATACAGAGGGATTTTCATCTGGTACTGGAGATTTGTCATGTGGTGGAAATTCCAAGTGTTTCGCCATCCAGTTCCTAACATTATAGCAATGGGTATATCATCATGTGTCAACATATATGAAGATACATCAAATACCATATAGGGTACACGTATTTCATAATTAGTCCAAGGGAGCTAAGTAGACAGGTGGATCAGCTCGTTGATGAAGATCAATTTCATTGACCCAAGCTCTGAAGTAACCAAGACCAGAGACATACAGCATTGCATTGGCAACACTCTTACCCATTGTTGGAAACTTTTTAACAAATGTAGGTGTTGTGTCCATTCCATCTGGGGCTGCTATCCATTTAGCCTTGCTCAATCTTCTTGTGAGATAGTCACTGCTAAGAAATGTCCTATCTCTTCACTTTGTGCTGCTATTCCATATGATCCCACCAAATGACTCGCCAAAAATATACTCTTCCTCCTTGAAATGGTGGTCCGTCATATCTTATTTCTGCTGTTGATTAATGTTCTTTCTCACTCCACTATCCCAGATGATTTTTTAAAGTCAATATCTTTACTGACTAATACTTCAAATCCTGTCGGGTTGCTCCTCTCTCTGTATGCGCTATTGACATGAAAAGAGAGGGCGAGGATTATCTGTAGCAAAGTGATGTCGTTGAGTTTTTAGCTGTTGAATTGAAAGACAACAAGGTTCCTCTCACATTGGAGGTTATATGCTGGTAAGGTGTACCGTATGAACGGTGCACTACAAGTCCTAATATCACTATTGCAATTTGGAAAGCCATAAACATTGACCTTTTTGAAACTAGCCACACCATCAATATTGTTATTGTGAAAAATTTATGATAATCGGGCATATCGAAGAAATGGTTAAGGTCGTACTGTTCGGTGACTGGGAGAGGATTGTAAACAGTGCTATTGCACTACATTGGTCTAGTCTCGACTTTAGAACACATCTTTAGCGAGTTAGTACTTCAACCTTTCTCCGTACTTCGTTCTTTACTACCTGCTGTATTGGGCTTTTTGTTCGGCAGTGCCATTATATTGATTTGGTCTTTCTGAGACAGAGAGTGATTCGATTCTTTTACAGTATAATGGCTGGTTCTTAACACCACGGAGTTATATAAACAGGGTATCCTTTAAGTTATAATGGCTGTTTATAATGATATTTTTTTCTCAAGGTATGGTATTTATTGATGATATTGCTGCTTGGAAAGAAGCAACTCGGAGCCAATTAAATATCAGGAGTTTCTACATCACTACCTGTACCATCATTAAAAAGACTTGTAAAAGGTGAATTGAACTATCACCCAAAGAGTGTAATTGTTTATATATTACAGGTATCTTGAGAGTGTGCGACCTTTGCTATCAGATGAACAATATCAAAAGACACAGAAGATGTATGTTATCTTCTGGTTATGCTGACCTTTATCATCTCACAATTTTATTTAATTAGGTTTTTGTTAAAGAATTTCAAAGAAAGGAAGGAAAGCGTTTACAATTCTATCTCAAATTAAGGTCAGTTCTCTTGTTGTGTGTGGGCCTGCAGCTCTAAGCAAACACAAGACAAAGGTCACTAATGTGACGTATCACAACTATACACTTTCAACTCGAGATAATTGGATTCATGGACCCTATTTGTGTTCAAAGGAATGCAATATTAATGTAATACACTTGATATGTGTTTTGTGAAAGGTCAGCATGCATCTCTCTCTCTCTCTCTCTCTCTCTCTCTCTCTCTCTCTCTCCCTCCTCCCTCTCTCCTTCTCTCCCTCTCCCTCTCCCTCTCTCTCTCCTCTCCCTCTCCCTCTCCCTCTCCCCCCTCTCTCTCTCTCTCTCTCTCACTCTCTCTCTCTCTCTCTCTCTCTCTCTCTCTCCCTCCTTTTCCCTTCACATACAGATCATGGATCATCGTAACTGGATCAAAGAGTGGTGGGAAGAGTACATTACTTTCGTCAAAGAACACCTATTGCTTGTTAGCACATACTTTACTATACCATATATTTTATAGTGTCTTTAAATAGTAATTCAAACTATTACTGTATTGTAATAAAAGGCCTTCATCACCACATCAATTAGACAGAGCTGCTACATTGATGTATCTCGCTGTCAAGTATGTAGTTATAATGGATAAATGTTTTGTATGCATGGATGTATATGTGTGTTATGGATGAATGTTTTGCATGCATGTATGGATATATATGTGTGTCCTATGGATGAATGTTATAGATGTGATTTGTTTGTGATTTTATTAATTAGATTTACAAAAGAATTTGAAAAGGTAACATACCAAATATGATGGCACTAGACCTGGTCCCTTTTTGTATGCATGGAACTAAATATTATGCCAACACAACGAGAGTACCTGGTCGTGAAGTTGATAGATACAAATATAAACATCACTCTAAAGTTTACCACAATGTTATATTAAGGTATACAGTGTTCTATAACATAGTTGTTTCATTTGTCATTTAGACAAGGTAAATTTTATAAGATACAAGTTGTTGCACAAGAACGGATGTGTCTTGCCACGTCACCTCATAAAGAAGCAGCTTGAACAAATAGTCCAAATGGCTGGAGGTAAGAAGCAGAAAATACATCTACTTTATTGTATATACTAATATAGATGAACTAGATAAGACGGTGTGTAATGGCCTTTACAGCTCGACCAAGGACAGAATGGGCAGAAATTCGTGAGAGACTTGAAAAAGATCCTGTTAATAAGAAAATCTGGAAGCTATTGATTATTGTTATCAATTAGTAGTTTGGAAACAGAATCTGTTCCAGCTGATGTAATAATATAATGTGCTGACTTAACCTTTGACCTCTTTGACCTTTAGGATTATACAGCTCGTTCCAGAACAATGTTTCATGGCAATGTGTAAAAAGATGGTTTGATAAATGCTTTACTTCAGCAGTTTATGCTAATGGTGTTGTTGGATCAATATAGAACACAGCCTTTTAGATGCTACTGTAAATGATGTTCTATTTATAGAAAATTGTGATATAACTATTCTTTGAAATAGGTTTGTACGCAAGTATGGGAGTTTATGCTTCAAAAAGAAGAATATGATGAAAATGGTCATATCCCTGAATCAGAATAACAACACTGAAGTTGAATTAGATTTTGAACCAATGCAGTAAGAAAGAAATGACAAGTATAGTCATCTCCCCCTTATTAGACTTCATTGGAAACTTAGAAGGGACTGGAGGAAGAACTTACTAAATCAAAAACAGCTGTTACGTGATATGGTATATGTTAATTTGATTCTTTAGAGTATACTAATTGTTAGATGATGACTCTGATCTTATAATAACAATACCAGGTTATGGTAAAGCTGTACAAAGAAAATGTCGTCTTAGTCCTGATGGGTGGTTCCAAATGGCTTTACAGCTGGCTTATTATCGTTTGCATCATTGCTTTGTGTTAACATATGAATCTGCAAACACAAGGTAACCATAGCAACATGTGGGCAGACCTCTTAATGTTTCTTTTAGGTTATATTGTCATGGTCGTACAGAAACAATTCGACCTGTCTCGATACATTCAAAGCTTTTGTGGAAGTCAGTTAAATAGTATTGTGTCACATGACTGTCACATGTAAATAGAGCATGAAGACCCAAATGGTTAACTGTTGAAGAACGTAAAAAGCTTCTCAAGAAAGCAATTGAGTGGGTGTGGTTAATAAATTGGATGATATCATAATGACTCATGTATATAGGTACCAGGGAGAAGTATAATTTGAGGCAATGAGAGGTATGGGGATAGACCGTCATCTCTTTGGATTATACATTATTGCAAATGGCTCAAAACTAAGATCCAATGCCAAAACTATTCTTGATGAGGTCAGTCATCTTAGTTGCTCCATTAAAAAATCATTTAATAAAATGTTCCAAAATGTTCTTTCATTTTAATAGGCTTTTCAATTAAGTTTGTTTTGTCAACATCACAAACACCAGTTCAAATAATTAAGAAAATTTGCGTTTAGAACGCAGTACCATTGGAGGAGGGTTTTGGGACAGTTACTGACACAGGATATGGGTTTTCCTATATTGTCGTGGGTGACGACACAGGGTAAAGATGACAGTTTGATAATTGGACTCTTAAAATGTTCCAAAAAATTGATTACTAAATCTACAAATTATTATAATGTCAATGAACTCTTGTATTTCTAGTATTTTATTGTCTATTCATTGTAAGAAGTCTTGTACTACTACAAGTTTCAAATGATCTCGGGAATGCCATTGTTTACTGCTTTTGACGACATGAAGGAACTCTATGCAGCTGAATTAGCCACACCCATTTCTAAATAAGTCATATTCTTACACAAATATGTGTATCTTTAATGTGCATTGAGGTTGTCATAGCAACATAGCACCACAAGATTGTTTTATTGTGTGAATATAATTATATTTATTTATAACAGGAAAACACATTTTTGTTGTTCCAGTTTTTTTCTTTTATTCTCTCAATTAACAAACGATATAAAATATTATTATTATTATTATTATTAAGTAGTTTTAGTTGACATTTGTTTATTAATATTATTAGTTTTTTTTATATTCTTACATAGTAAGAAGTAATATATTTTTAGTGACCAACTATTGTAGCACTTTAATGAGTGGAAGACCAGACTCATTTAAAATCTATATTGTCCATGTGAACAAAAGTTGGCAATACTGCAGTCATCTTTTTCATATATTTTCTGGATCATGCGTCGACGAGCTTCATCTGTATTTTATAACAACATTTCTGAGCAAATTTATTTCTTTATACTTACATCTGGTATTTGCTTTGTCCAAAGGTATGTCTGGTTTGAGAGACCTTTATTCATCATCAATTTGTATTAATTCATGTTCTAATTCTTTAATCTTGTCACTATATAAAAGTAAAATGACAACATATCAAACTCCACCCACTTGGTGTGATATAATTGTCTCCTGCAATTTTTTCTTAGTTGTTTGATATTTTTCAATATCATTTGCCAGATCTAGTACCTCTCTTAACAAACCTCTCTGACTCCATTTCCTTTTTTCCATTTCTTTCTCACCCAACTAATATGAATAGATCTCATACCTATATCACTATAGACTCATTCCTATACCATTACAGACTCAATTCTATACTCTCTTTTCTATGTCCCATTGCTCCTATATACATGTCCACTCCACTATATTCCTAGACCATGCCTATATTTATACCAAGGCTTATCCCTAAACCTATTTTTTCATATGACTGTTCTACTTACAATTTTCTCAGTCTCCGTGAGATTATCAGAGCTATCATCTGATATCATTTATGAATGCATATGTTAGCTATTATAGCATCTCGTAAATGCAGTAAGTTTTCAATTTGCATATGATAAAGAGATTGTTCCCATTCCGCTTCTCATCTTTGCATCATTTAATATAAGATCAGTGCATTCTAATATGAGTAAAATGATCTTTTTCTTACAATTAGAAATAATTTTATGGTATATACCTATCATTTGTTCCATAATCAGTAGTGATGTTTCAGCCTGTTGAGCTAGTGTTCCAATCTGGTTTTCCAGTCTTTGATACTTGATACAGTATTACTATATTCAGCATCAGCAACATCCTGAAGATTTTTCTTCCTTTGTAAGACTAACAAGTTCTTTTTCTTCTTCTTCTAGTTGTTTCAATTCTTTCTAAACTTATCCTGTAAAAGAAACTATAACCACACCCCTTTTTACTTTTGTCCCCTGCTTACCTGTTTATGTCGATTATTTCACTATTCAGTCTGACGTTTGATTGCTCGCTCTTTTAGTGTAATCCTTTTTGTGGATCCCTAAATTGTGTAAGTCTTGTAGAGATTTCTTAGTGAGATATGTTCCATTATTAACATGTTCCATTACTACATGTTCCTTACTACATGTTTCATTATTACATGTGCCATATTATGTTCATTACTACATGTTTCATTATTACATGTTCCCTTATTCATGTTCCATTACTACATGTTTCCATTATTACATGTTCCATTTACATGTTTCATTATTATTGTTCTATTCTTAATGTTCCATTATTACAGGTCCAGTACTAAATGGTTTCATTATTACATGTTCCATATACTAATGTTTCTTAGTTACATGTTCCAGTACTACATGTTCATTATTACATGCTTTCAATCTTACATGTACCCTTATTACACTGTGTCATTAACTACATATGAGTCTTACATGTGTCCAATTATTACATGTTTTCATCATAATGACATGTTCCATGATACAGTTTTTTCCGTATTTACATGCTCCATATTACATGTTTCATTATTACAGTGTTCCATTTTAGATACATGTTTCCTTATTAAATGTTCCAATTACTACATGTCCATTATACATGTTCATTATTACATGTGTTCTTACATTGATCATTATTATATTACGGTAGTATATAATACTGACTATATATACAGTATTGTAAAAAGTTGTATTACCAATTTTGACCATGTCATTGTGACAATTTTCTTAATAACATTATATTCTTGTTTCTCTCATGTAATTCATCATGTGTCGATCGGAGGAGAGCAAAGAGCAGGGACACTATGATTAGTAACATTATGAATATCATCAAATCTCAACACTATAAAACAGTACTATTATTAGTAAAATTATGATATCATCAATACAACAATATAAACAGTACTATTTATTAGTAAAATCACATACTCATATGCAGTTCATGAAGTCTCTCCATGGTACCAAAACATTCTCTTCCATTATCGTTTGTTGAGTTGGCTCGTGATGATTCCCGAGCTTCAATCAAAGCTTCATCTGAAAAAAAGGGGAAATAAGCAGTTACCACATGTACCACATTATTCCTTTACCAAGATATGATAACATGGTGAGTCAATTTATTTTTATGAGATCTCAACATCAGTCTAATAGTCGAAGATCCACAAATTCGTAAAGGCTTGTCATACAGGTCTAGTTTCTCTCGGCTTCTACGAGACAGGTCAAACCTGTTTTGAGCATGCATTTTCGTCCATAATCATAAGAGGTTTGAGTACTTTCTGTATTTTGATACGGCTGCAAAATGTATGGTTTGTCCTTCTGTTGCCATGGTAACCACTTGGTTTGGGGCTATGTTAGACTTTTGGGGTTATTTCTGAAATGGATGCATAAATTCAAAAAATGGACAGTCCGGTAGATATTGCGTGGATAAATTTACCATCTCCAGAGCCAGCTACTGGAACCTGACCTCATTTCAATTTCTTTGACTTTATCAACAATAGCATGATATCTAAATATATAAAATAATGTCATCCATTCATCATCTATATATCACTCCATCCATTCCCAGTTTTTGCACTTTTTTTTTCATCTATCAATTACCTAAATGTCTGAGGACCAACAGTATTGAACGATGTTCCTCGATTTGTCCTGACTACTGAAAATAGAGACGTTCATTTTGTTGCATTAATATGCATTAGGGCACTATTAAAATATATAATATATAGTGATTGTAGATGATGGAATCATTATCAGTGATAGGCAATCTATCCTATCCTCAATATGTCTCGTGATGGACTACTCCAGACATCACTATCTCGATCAGTGACAAATGAAAACTCTCAGTACCCCTTGAAGAGAACTGAAGACTGCTTTGAGCAGCCATTGCTGCAAAACTTTGGATTACAAATTTTCTAAGGGAAATTCACCGAGGATGAGAGTGCGGTTACTTGGAAGTGGGTGTGGCTCATACTGGACACCACCCTACTCTGAGCATGGCTCACTTCAAGGGAGCTCCTTCTGAAGGACGCTAGAGCTGTTAGTTTATTGAAAAAGAAGAGGAAAAAGAAGAGAGAAGAACTGGAAAAAAATGAAGCAGAAAATAGCAGAGGTGAACAAATGAACTTGCATCGTTTAATTTAATATTATTATTATAGGATAATTCTGTGAAGAGTAAGTTGAGTCAAAGGATAAATACATAAAGTCATTATGACATCGTTGAAGAAGAACTTCGCTCAACAAATGTTGGTAGGATTACATTATATTGTTAACAGACGATACAACTTTGACCACACCCATTTAGGAGTAATGACATTGGAAGAGATGAAACAGCGGATGAGAACAATGTAGTTCAAGAACGAGAAAAAAAACTGCAGCTGCCCTCTCTGCTGAAGAGGCGAAGCAGTAGTACAGTACACTAATCTTGTAGTTAGTTATCCTTTTATATAAGACAAACTGCTGAAAGAGGAAGGCATTTAAGGAAAAACAAGAACTTACTAATCAAAAAAAAGGAGTGAGGTTGTAATTTGAGATGATGGACGAAGATGAAGATGATGATAGTGATAAGGATGAAAATAAGGGACAAGTAAAAATGTAAGTAAATTCTTTGTATATTTGCTCAGAGACAAAGTATGATCATTATATCTAATAGCACCACTCCTGTTAAGAAGAAAAAATATAGTACACTCGGTAAAAATCCTAATGTTGATACCTCCCTTTCTACCCGACCGGAGCGTGAGGTGAGGAAATGTGGGGAAAATACTATGTGTGATGTGTGACTGTGAAGTATATGATAGGGTGGTGATTGTGATATATGTGTGACTAAGTTATATGTGTGATGTGTTGATGTGAAGTATTGGATATATGGTGATTGTGATATCATCTTGGTTGACGGTGGTGTTAGGAGAAGGAAAAAGCAGAAAGAAAGAAAGAGAACAAATTAGACAAGAATGGGTGGAGGCACAAGGATCAAGATAAAAAGTTTGAATTCTAGTGGCCATTTCATAATCATACATCCATTTTCTACAGATGAAATTATCCAAATTACATACAGTTAGTGGATGGTAGGGACATAGGAGGAATGTTAAAGTGGGTGTGGTCCAACTGTTTAATAACCATCAGAAAAATTCACTTTATACAGATGAAAAAAGGTTGGACACTATACAACACATTCTTACAAAAGTGTCTTTGATAACATGCGGGAAGGAATTAAATGTAACTGCGGGTACGTATATCTGTGAATGTAGTGAATGTATAATTCGTTATAAGCTTGTAGTGTTGATAACTGAGTATATAAAAGAAGATTTATTATAACTCAGCGTTAGATAATATTATAAATTCTAATTCAAAATATTTGTCAATTACATTAGGCATTATGATTTTATGTAAAACAAATGCGAGTGGAAAAGGGGTAAGGAAAACTAGTTGTAAAACGGTTTGTTAAAACCAGTTATGTCTCAAAGGCCTCTCTTTAGTTTTGATGTTAATGCAGACATCAGATTAGTCAATTGATGAGAACATGAAAAGATGGAGTAAGAGGGACCTCCACGTGATAAATACATTATCGTTGTTGTCTTGCGGGAAATTGTATTGAGAAGTTGGATGAACAAATAAACATTTCCGGGTGTTTGGGAACCCTATGATCTGAGAAGAAAGGGAAAAATATACTGTAGTTAATAAATAAGACAACAAATTACTATAGAGGGATTTTGTTTTTGTCTCTGAAAAAGGGTAAATAATAATTAACAAAGACCAACCCAAAAAAAAACTTTAAAGACCTGCCTTCAAAATGTTCTTTTAATAAAAAA